>NC_141027.1:73492500-73530000 GCF_052040795.2 Danio rerio
ATACTGGATGCAGCAAAATAACCAGTAAATTATGTATTGTCATGGCAAAGACTGAGAAAAATTGTTCATTTTCTTTTCAGCTTAGTACCTATATTAATCTGGGGTCGCCACAGCGGAATGAACCGCCAACTTATTCAGCACATGTTCTACGCAGCCCATCACTGGGAAACATCCATACACTCTCATTCACACAGAAACACTACGGCCAATTTAGTTTATTTAATTCATCTATATCGCATGACTTTGGGCTTGTGGGGGAAACTGGACCACCCGGATGAAACCCACACCAACACGGGGAGAACATGCAAACTCCACACAGAAATGCCAACTGACCCAGCCGAGGCTCGAACCAGCGGACTTTTTGCTCTCAGGCGACAATGCTAACCACTGAGCAACCGTGTCGCTGTTTTTATTTTATCTTTATCAAATATTTTCTAAATGCTTTAATGTTTAATCAAAATATTTTAATAATTGTTTTTGCTTTATTTCATTTGTTATTTTGCAAGAAACTAAAATTCAGCTTAAAGTGGCATTTAAAGGCTTAACTGGGTTAATTAGGAAAGTTATTAAACATCAGTGATTTGCTCCATAGACAACTGAAACACAAAGTTTTAGGGGGCTAATATTATTGACCTTAAAAATAATTTAAGGATTTACAATCAAACAAACAGTGCTCAGGGGTAGCTTAAATAATGTGTCAGTGCTCTTTGGGTAAGGGTTTCATCAAAATAAACGGCAAAAATCAGTCCTTTGATTGGCTTTTTTACCAGACAATTCAGATAAAAACATATTACAGGAGATACTGTGAAAATGTCCCTGCTCTGCTAAACATCACTATTGAAAAAGAATAATAATTTCACCAAAAGGCTGATATTTTGGCTTCAACTTCATATTCATCTTTCTGTTTTACGCTAGCTTGTATTATCAGCATAACAATTTGAATGAAATGTTTTCTTGTTGCATGAAAAAATGTGTTTGTTTGTTTTTTTGTATCATTTATCTTGCTTTACTGTCAGCCACGTTTAATCTGACTTGAACCTGAGCTTCTTGTCCTTCAAGCAAAGAGTAAATATCAGGAGTTAAATAAGGGGAAAATATATCACAACAACCTAAATATCACCATCATCAGTTTATTTAAAAAATGCAAACAGGGTTCTGCCATTTAGAGATCTATATCAGTGTGATCAAAATCTGTTAGAAATGCTATTATAGTGCATGACTTGACCTTTGTACAATTGAGGGGAAACTCAGGGGAATTACAAAAGCTGATCCACGAGTTGATGTGATCACTATCCGCACTAAATCCAGTCTCAAGGTGAAGGTGGTTAATCAGCCAGCTCCGCTTCTTCTGCCTGTAATGATGATGCTATTCTCAAAGCTTCTTCCAGCGAAGTCTGTTCACTGAGCTTCAAGAGAAAACACAACACGTATGATAGATGTAATATTTACATGCTCAGATGAAAGATGAAGGTCAAAACTAGACATGGAAATGTTTATTTAATATAAATAATAATGATAATAATAAAGTAAGGATACAATACAGCTGTACTTTAAGGGGTTGTACACGATATTACATTGAGTTAAAACAAGTGCTGCTAAACAATTTATTGTGACTAATTAAATAGAAAATAAAAATTTGAATTTATATAATGTACATGTATTATGCATATTTGATATTTATGAAATACACACACACATATAAATGTATATACTTTAAAATATTTACTGAATTAAAATTTCTGCTGCTAAACAATGAATAGTGACTAATCAAATACAAAATAAGTTTGAATTTACATATTGTATGCATTCATGCTTTGTATATTTATGACAGACGAACGGACGGACGTAGATAGAAAGACCAATAGATAGAATGACAGACAGACAGACGATAGACAGACGATAGATAGATAGATAGATAGATAGATAGATAGATAGATAGATAGATAGATAGATAGATAGATAGATAGATAGATAGATAGATAGATAGATAGATAGATAGATAGATAGATAGATAGATACATAGATACATAAATGCATATTGAATACAAAATAAAAGTCAGAATTTACATAATGTATGCATTTGTGCTGTGTATGTGTGTGTGTGTGTATATATATATATATATATATATATATATATATATATATATATATATATATATATATATATATATATATATATATAAACACAAATGTACACTTTAAAAAACCTTTATTTTTAATTTATTTGAGTTCAAATTTGTGCCACTAAACAATTGCGACAAATCGAATACAAAAGTTAGAATATACATAATGTATGAATGCATGCTGTGTACATTTATCATGTATATATAAATACAGAGATAAATGTATTTACTTAAAAAATATTTAGATGTATTATTGTTAATATATAATTAGTTTTATATAATTGAATTAATTTGTAAAAATATTATATAAATTTATATATAAATATAAATAAACATTTTCTACACACGTGTCTACAGATTTACATGGAATAATAATAAGTCTACGCAGCAAACAGATAAATATTATGTGAATACAATCTTTTCTTTCATATGCAATTAGTCATTATTAATAGTTAAAACCCACAAGTTAAAATAGAAAAATTGTATTACCATAAACTGTAAAAACAGTGTGATTTTTAAAAAATAAATACTAAATAAATAATTATGTAAATAATGAGTAAAATAAATAAATGAAATCCATAATTTATAAGAAATAAAAGAAACTGATGACAAAATGGTGACTTTAGGTAAACTCTACCTGAACAGCAATCTGTGTGCCATTAGAAGTAGCCAGAAGTGTGATGGGATGTGCTGATAATCCATCCTGTGTGTTCCTAGATGTTAATTCAGGCATCATAATAGTCATCTAGAAACAAAACAACACAAAAATAGCACATGAGATGGGTTCATAAAAGTTCTGCAGGGCCAATAATAAGTAAATAAAGAAAAATAAAGAAAAAAACAAAATAAGTTAGCATTTAAGCACTTCTGGGACCACTTTCCAAAATTCTGTGGATATTTGTGTTTCTAATTAAACACTTGAATAGGATTAAAAAATAAAACAAAGAAAAATGCCTGAAATACTCAACTCAATTTATTTCCAGAGCACTTTCTAGCAAGCACACTGGATACCAAAGTGCTGTACAGAAAACACAAAATACATGCAAACATACAAAGAGCCAAAATACATAAACTCACAACACATGATTAAAAGCTAAAGCAAATAAGTGTGTTTTCAGTGACCTCTGAAATAACTCCAAAGTAGGAGATGTTCTTAAGGAGAGTAGAAGATCTTGGAATTGCTACTGAAAATGCTCTATCACCTTGACATTTCAAGCATGATCGCGGAACTTCTGGGGTGTGTGCAAAGTTTCGTGAGCTTTTGGGCATGTTTAGACCCTCAAAATTGACAGCCATGTCACCCTGCACGCTAAGACCGGTTACTCACTGAAGCTAAGCAGGGCTGAGCCTGGTCAGTACCTGGATGGGAGACCACTAGGGAACATTAGGTTGCTGTTGGAAGTGGTGTTAGTGAGGAGAGCAGGGGGCGCTCAACCTGTGGTCTGCGTGAGTCCTAATGCCCCAGAAAAAGTGAAGGGGACACTACACTGTCAGTGGGCGCCGTCTTTCGGATGAGACGTTAAACCGAGGTCCTGATTCTCTGTGGTCATTAAAATCCCATGGCACTTCTCGTGAAAGAGCAAGGGTGTAACCCCGGTGTCCTGGCCAAAGTCCCTCTTTCGGTCTTATGATCATGGCCTCCCAATCATCCCTTTCCACCGAATTGGGTCTATCACTGTCTCTCCACTCCACCAATAGCTGGTGTGTGGTGAGCGCACTGGTGCCGTTGTCCTGTGGCAGCCGTCGCATCATCCAAGTGGATGCTGCACACTGGTGGTGGTGTGGAGACCCCCCCCCCCCCTCATGATTGTGAAGCGCTTTGAGTGTATGGCCATACACAATAAATGCGCTATATAAAAATACACATTACATTACATTACAAAATTGCGGAAGAAGAATAATAAGCAACAGAGCAATTTCACTAGGGCCTACGCACCATAGGTGCTCGTCCCTAATGATCATGTTGTCTTGCTTACGGAGGTAGATCCTTTTTGGAAATACAATCATATTAGTTGTCAGAGGTAATTTGCCAGATTTGCATGCTTCCATCCATTTTAATTACTTCTAGAGAGTGGATTTAGGCTTGAAAATTCTTTCATTTGTTTTCCTTCGGCTTAGTCTCTATTTCAGAGGTCGGGTAAAGGCTAAATTATACTTCTGCGTCAAACGCCGGCATATGCTACGGCGCTGACGCATAGCCCTTCGCCGTGGCCGTCGCCGTCACTGACGTGCACCTCTCAAAAATTGTAACTACACGTCGCAACGACGCGTAGCGTAAGCTCTGTGATTGGTCGGCTTGGTAGCGCTGACAAGTCTGGGCAGGACCGAGAGCCGCGCGAATGGTGCGAGCAATTGTTTACAAGTGTGGAGTCCCGTGAAGGAGCTCCGGATGGAAAGTTTTGTTTTGTGTTTACTTCATAGTTAAAGTTGTTGCACGTTCCTTTTTGAGCCACTTGTACATCCCGGAAGTGTTCAGGAAAAGCAAAAAAGCAGCGATGAAACTCGACACAGAGGAACATTAACACCTCACTGCCAACTAGCGTTTCGGAAGTGTTAATGCAGACCAACAGAGACAGCGCACAGAAGTATAAATACACAGCCACGCACGTTGCATGCGCCGTGGGTTACGCCGGTCACCTGACGCAGAAGTATAAATCAGGCTTAAGACGGGAAGGGGGACAAGCGTGCTTTGGCCCGGTTCAAAGCAAATGTATATAGTGTGAGTACACCCTAAACTGACACTTTCAGTAATTTTAGCCGACACAATTTTAGCCGACAAACGAGGCTAGTGACTATCTTGTTCTGTACCTATCTTGCTCTGTACCTTACTATGGTGCCTAGTTACCCTGCATGAATTTTTAATTAGCCTACATTAATAACAGTTTATTTTTTATGGTAAATAAATTCTAGGACAGGCAAAAAAAAATGTATAAAATAAGACCTCTGTAACAAAATCCAAGACTTTGTATACAAAATTCAAGGCTATTAAGGCCTTAATTTGAGATGATCAAATTTAAGACTTTCTCAATGCTTTTAAGACCCTGTGGGTACTCTGAAAATAGGTATTAAAAAATAAATAAATGTTTGCTGTCAGGGGAACCTCTAAATGCACACAAATAATTACTAGGTGGAATGTAGTATTGTATTAATTATAAGGAGAACGTTTTATGTGTTGGAAAGAAAACCACACACACACACATGAATTTAACCGTGTGCTTCCTAAAATGTACAGTATCTAAAAGCCTACACACCTGTCTTTCAGTCCCATCCTCTGTGGCTACAGTAACTGAATGAGCCTCCGCTGATGCCAGCAAAGATTCAGTGGGTGGGATGGTGATCATACTGCCATCTTGTGTCACCATAGTGATTGCATTTCCAATAGCCTGTTAAAAAAAAAAATAATAATCACAGAATTTTTCATTTAGCACATAAACTGTTTTTATATTACTGTACGAGTCTGGACAGGGCCTGAAAGTGTAGATCCAAACCTGTGAACCTCCATCCTGTGTGATAAGCGTTACGTGCTGTTGTTCGCTGACATCTGAGATTTCAGAAGTCATTTCAGGACCAGAGTCTTCACACTTCACCGGGCTGACGCTGAGGGACGGGTCATCTATAGCCTCTTTTATTTAAATAAATAAATAATAAAAACAAACAGAAATTCAGCTTGTTAAAAGCTTTAGACAAGGTCAAAACTGAAAACTCTATCATTTACTCATGCTCTAAATGGGTTTGAGTTTCTTTCTTCTGTTAAACACAAACAAGGATACACTGAAGAATGGTGGAAAAAAAATGCCATTGACTTCGACAGTAGTAGTAGTAGTTTTAAGTTCCTACTAGGGATGTCCAGATCTGATCACATGATCGGAAATCAGGTCCAATCACACAGAAACAGCCACGCATATGGCATGACACCCCTTTGTTGCAGAGATGCTATTGGTTAAATGCCAGCAAAGTTGAACAGTAGTAGAACAAAGTAGTATGTCTGCGGTCTGGAGGTACTATAAAGTTGATGACGACAACATTGCCATAGCAAACTCTGAGATATGTAAACTTGGGATTGAAAGAGGTGGAAAGAAGATGAAGTATTAAAAAAGATTTGGAATCCATTTTTGAATTTTTTTTAAAACAGTACCACTTGATTTGATTTGACAAAATGTCTTTTTTCCATTGGTTTATACTGTGTCTCCTCCCTTTTTATTTATTTTTTATTTTACTTATTTATTTTATATACTGTGTATGTTTTAATTTAGTTTGTTTGTTGCTTTGTTTTGATGTTCTGTATTGTTAACTCTTAAAAAAGCTAAATAAAAATATATAATCACAAAAAAGAGGTGGGAAGGAAAAGGCTACATTTAACACAACAAACTAATAAAGTTGTTGAATGTTAAAATGTGGTGAATTAAATAAAAAAATCATTTGAATTAAACCGCTCTTCTTTATTCTTTTTTATGTATTATAGAAGTATCGGATCGGGTTTTGGTATCGGTAGATACTCAAAATCAAATGACTCGGATTTGAGGGCAAACACACCGGATCGGGACATCCCTAGTTCCTACTATGGATCAAAAAGGCCTCTTTTTTCCAACATTCTTCAGAGGATCTTATTTTGTGCTCAACAGACAAAAGAAACAATATGAACTACTTTAGTGTGAGTAAATGATGAGGACATTTAAATTTTTGTTTGAACTGTCCCTTTAAATATTTTCAACATATGACTGTTCAACTCAATTCAAGTTTATTTGTATTGCACTTTTCACAACAATCATCGTTTCAAAGCAGCTTTACAAAAGGTGCACATTATTGCATTACAAAAAATATCTGAAAAGTGATTATTTACCATAACTTTATTAGCTGATAAGTAGAAAGTATTCAGACCCGCTTAAATGTTTCACTCTTCACAACCATTTTCTGGAAGTGTTTATTTTTTTTCCTCATTAATGTACACGCAGCACCCCATATTGACAGAAAAACAAAGAATTATTATAAATCTTTAGCAGATTTTTTTTTAAAAGGACTGAGGATATCACATGGTCCAAAGTATTCAGATTCTTTGTTGTGACACTCATATATTTAACTTAGGTGCTGTCCATTACTTCTGATCATCCTTAATGCCCCATAAACACGGGACTTCAGCGTCAACCCCAAACAGAGGGCGTGTCTGAAGTTGAGGCTGATGTGATTATCATAGCAGTTTCAGCCAATGAGATTAGTCAGCAACAGGCCACTGTCTGAGCTGGTGTATTTGCATACAGTGATCTGATTGGCTGACGCTTACGTCGGCGCTTGAAAAGTTGAGCAAGTCCCAACTTCTGCAGCAAGCAATGCCACTGAATTGGTGCCGACGGATCCACAATGCAGTTCGGTAAGGCCTGATGTCACTCATTCAAAGTGAATAGGAAGCGTTAAGGCTGACGCCCCATGTGAGATTTGAGTCCATCTTTGTTTGATTATACTGATCGGACTTAATTAGTAAAGCCACACACCTGTCTATATAAGACATTACAGCCCACAATGCATGTCAGAACAAATGAGAATCATGAGGTCAAAGGAACTGCCTGAAGATCTGAGACAGAATTGTGGCAAGGCACAGATCTGACCAAGGTTATAAAAAAATCCTGCTGTACTTAAGCTTCCTAAGAGCACAGTGGTCTCCACAATCCTTAAATGTAAGACGTTTGGGACGACCAAAACCCTTCCTAGAGCTTGCCATCACGCCAAAATGAGCTATCGGGGGAGAAGAGCCTCGGTGAGGGAGGTAAAGAAGAACCCAAAGATTACTGTGGCTGAGCTCTAGAGATGCTGTCAGGAGATGGGAGACAGTTGCAAAAACTCAACCATCATTGCGGCCCTCCACCAGTCAGGGCTTTATGGCAGAGTGGCCCAATGGAAGCCTCTCCTCAGTGCACGACACATAAAAAACACCTGAAGGACTCCAAGATGGTGAGAAATAAGATTCTCTGGTCTGATGAGACCAAGATAAAACTTTTTGGCCTTAATTCTAAGTGGTATGGGAGAAGAAAACTCATCATCTGTCCAATACAGTCCCAACAGTGAAGCATGGTGGTGGCAGCATCATGCTGTGGGGGTGTTTTTCAGCTGCAGGGACAGGACGACTGGTTGCAATCCAGGGAAAGATGAACGCGGCCAAGTACAGGAATATCCTAGATTAAATCTGTCTCCACTGTGCTCAGGATCTTAGATGGGGCGAAGGTTTACAGCTAAAGGGGGCTTCACAATAACTCTGTGACTGTTCTTGAATGGCCCAGCCAGAGCCCAGACTTAAACCCAATTGAACATCTCTGGAGAGACGTAAAAGTAGCTGTCCACCGAAAGATTTAAGAGTGCCTGAATACTTTCTATACACACTTTATAAGCATAATAAAGTTAGCCTGCAGTTATATAGTATATAGGTGATGTCATTGTATACATGTTCATTGACTTTGTGTACTGTGTAATTATAATGTGCATGTACGTTTTTCAAAACCAACCTGAAGGTGGCTCAAAATAGCCCTCCATCTCCTCTTCTATAGGCTCGGAGTCGTTGTGTGCGGAGCGCTTGTGCATGACCAGTGTGGAAATCTGCTTGTAGGTTTTTCCACAGTGATTGCACTTGTAGGGTTTGCAGGGAGTGTGCACTACATTATGCTTGTATAGACTTGAGTACTCCGTGAAGCGCTTGTCACAACCAGGAACTGTGCAAACGTACGGCCTCTCACCTGTCATTAATAAAAACATTGTTTTAGGTATTTCATAATGGCTGTTTCTGATATTGCCCTTTTACTATTAATCACTATACTCCAAGACTCTATATCTATATCTATATATTTAAGTGCGCAACATTTTAAATGAACGTTTTATGCAGGAATGTAACTGATATGCTGCAACGGCCACTTTAAATACAAGACCAATGTAGCAAATTCTGACGCTCTCATCGCCGGAACTGAAGGCAGATAGCATTCTCGCCAGGGCGGCCCGAGCAACCTTGGACGCTCTCACTGCTTTCAGTGTGAAAACACAGTAAAGGTTTGGTTTCTGAATTAGTAAATTAGTGATGCAATACAAGTGAATGCCATTTGATGGCAGTATTGCACGCGGTACAATTAGTGCAACCAGTAAAAATAGAACACACTCTCGAATATTTAAATGCACTGAATGACAGACAATGAGTCAGGCAAAAAAAAAAAAAAAAAAAAGACTCTTAAATATTGTGCGTTTAAAAAAGAAAGGACAACAAAATAATTCTTCACCATCATCGGACCGATTGCATTAGGTCTAATATGCCAAGAAAGTATTGCTGTTTTTAAAGACTACAACCTAAGGGGTCGATCACACCGAACGTGTAATTACGTTCCAAAAATGCGAGGTGCACCTCACTGCCTTTTTGTTGACAAGAAAAAAAAGGAGCGCAGTGCGCTTTTTTTATGTGGCTAGGCAATGTTTGAATCAGCTGGGTATTTTGCGAGAGTGTTGCTGTTGATATTAATATAACTTTATTTTCAGGCTCATTGTTCACATTAACACTCATAATAACATGACTTGGAATTATAAAGACTAAGATTCTTTCGTTTTATCCCAGTTTTATAATGATTGATATGAGCATATTAATACAAGCTCAAATGAGATTGTTATGAATTTGACTCAAATTATATAATAATTGCTGGTTAAATGTGTTCATTTTTGTCATAGAATATATTTAATATGCATACATCCACTTTAAAAAGTTCTTTTATCAAAGATTTTATCAAGTTTATGTTGACTGATCTGTATATTCTAAAAGCAGTGTAAATTAGATGATTGTAAATTTGACTGAATAGAATTATTTTAAATGTGTTAATATGAGATTTTTTCTAGCAGTTAATATTTTTTCTATTCTCACTGTAACAATTATTACATTATTATTATTATTATCATTATTATATTTTATAAGGGATTATTTTATTGTTTTATGGTGATTGATAAGTAAATAAAAATAGCAGTGCAAATTAATGTGACTTGTAAATTTGACTCAATAATAACTTTTTAAAAAATCAGTTTTGTGTTAATGTGACGTGCTTCTTTCCGATATTACATGTTCTATGCATACTGCCACTATAAATAAAAGTAATTTTTTGAAGGATTTGACATGATGCCTTTCACTTGGTTCCCAAAACTTGCTGTGGCCCTCGGGTCTAAAAAGTTTGCCCACCACAGCTCTATATAGTAATATCTCTAATAACTAATCATTAGACTCTATATCTAATATACTCTCCACTACACTCAATAAGATGACTTTTGCTGCTGGTTCAAACTACTTATTTTAAATGAGTTGAAACCACACAATTCTTAAGTTATTTTTGGGGCAATTTATTATAAATGGCTAGAGTAATAGAGTATATACACACACACACATCATTATTCACCTTATTCTTTGCGTACGAGCAGGTGCACCAATTGTAATCTTTTTGGCTGGAGACCTCCGGTCATTTTTAGATTTTAAAAACAGCTCTTTATGCTGCTTGATGTTGCAAACTAATATTTTCTTATTATGTTATTCTATTTTGTCTGTATAGTCATGCAAACACTTGTTTGTAGAGCAAGTAGTTTGACTGTTTTCCGCGGTTTATTATTCCTAGTCATTTCTCCCATAGGGAGCTGATTCTGAAGTTCTAAAACAATCGCCAATACAACAGGGCAGCTGAATGCTCGATTCTGATTGGCCGATTAACTGTATAAAGCACAGGTGATAAACTCTGTTCCTGGAGGGCTGCAGCTCTGCATGGTTTAGTTTTAACTCCAACTAAACACACCTGATCAAACTAACTGAGTCCTTCAGACTAGTTTGAAACCTACAGGTAAATGTGTTGGGCTGCGGGAGTTTGACACCTCTGGTCTAAAGGTGTGCAAAAATGTTGATATTTATGCACCGCTTAAGTAGTGCCAGGCATGTTTTGAAATGCATCATGTAAACAATCTCTATAGGTTTGATAACCATTGCATAAGAGTAACTAACTCTGGTCTATTGATTTATTAAAAAGTAATGCACACTCAAGACGTGACTGTGCGTTGTTTTCTAATAAATAAACAACCCCTTGTCCATTATTGCTTGGCTGATGCATTAGGAAGGTCAACACTGACAATTTGCTACTGTATTCATACAACACACCTGTATGGATCCGTATGTGGTTCTTGTAATTCGTTGCGCTGGCAAAGGCCCGATTACAGCCTGGCTCTGGGCAGTGGTACGGTTTCTCTCCTGTGTGCGTGCGAACATGCACTTTACAGATGTTTGAGGTAGTGAAGGATCGCCCACAGCCCGGGAAAGGACATAGAAATGGCTTCTCTCCTTCAAAAATGACAAAAAATAGGTCAGTTGTCAGTCTGTATGAAGTTAATATGACAAATATCCTTTTGACTCTCACATAATTCATATTTTTGTCCACTATTTAGTACCAAACATTTACGTTTTTATAACAGTACACTTACGATTGTTGATGTCATATAGAATAAATGGCAGATTTAACAAATACCCGTGTGTATTCTGGTGTGTTTTTGAAGGTCCCCTGAGGTCTTGAAAGATTTTTTACAGTCCAGCTCCTGACAGCGATACGGTTTTTCTCCAGTGTGTGTCCTGATGTGACTTTTCAGACCATAACCTAGGAGAAAAGTCATTTTAGGTAATGAAATCACAGCAGCAAATGGACTCTTTTCACATTTCCGGTTTCCTCAGCAGCAGAAGTAGTCATAGCTGGATAAACTTAAACTCACTCCTATTATTAATCAAGACTTTCAGAAAAAGGAACAAAAATTGTGTGACACTGATAACAGCAGCCAGAAGAGAGAACAATGACTATGTTTACATGGACATCAATAATCAAATTATTTGCTTAAAGACAATAATATGATTAAGGTGTTTATATGAGTTGCTTTTTGAATGTTGCTTTCGTGATCCCATTTTACATGTTATAGCACATATATCAGGGCTATTGCCCCAGAGGCTGTTTGTTCCGGCCCTCCAAATACTGTGACCAAGACATCAAAAATAAATTTAGTTCAGTCGAAAAACAGCCGCTATAGTAATGAAATGGCGTGCGTCTGTTCAATACAGCATGAGCTGCGAAGGAGCGTGTCACCATAAGCAAGTGGAGCGGGCAGCCGAAAACATTTGGATGTGTTTGTAGAAAAGGCCTTTTGTACTATGCACTGATATCGTCAATAGGGATGCAACGATTTTAGCCATAGTTTCACTATTAACTGCGCTTTAATTCACAGTTAAATAATCGTATAGGCTTCTAAGCCGCGTTTCTGTTGCACGGATTAAAAAACGAAACTGCTACTAGGGTTGTGCCGATAGACGATGCGATCGTCCATCCCCGATGGTCGACAAATTTCACGATGCTGAGCCGGTATCGCCATCCATCGCCTAGCCCCACATTTATATTGATATGTAACTTATTATTTGCATTTCATCTTAATAGCAATAACGGTCTTTTTATGAGCTGTGTTAAATGTTACATAGCTGCCGCTTGCATGGCTGACAGCAACGTGAGGATTAAATGAAGGATTATACAACACCTCTCACGCTTAAAATGAGTAGATTCAGTGCCAAACTTTATTACCTGCAAACCCCGTCCCACAAACTTAACAGTGAATGGCTTTAGTTATTTTCATGGCCAACTTTGAGCCACTGGAAGTCTTTTATCTACTCTTGGAAAAGTGTAAATGGTGGAATAAAATTCAGCACATGTTTACTAGGAAGTTGTGCCATTATTAGTAACTTTAGGTAAATCTGTCAGTGTTATTTTCATTCTCTCATCTTCATCGCTTCACATTTTCGCGGTTGGAGCTCCTGTCATCTGAAAGCAGAAGTCATTGAGTGAGTGATTGACAGCTGATATTAACCAATCATTCGTGTTCACTTCTAGAGCAGTGAGCCAATAAGAGGAGCACAAAGGCGGGGCAAGCATTGCAGACTGTTTTTTACTTCAGCCAGTTCGCATAACAACTGTTTTAATGTTCCTGAGCGCAGCGTTTGGCGTTTTTAGGTGCAAAGATGCATTCTGCATAAATGTCTCCTAAATCAGCACACACGGTGACGATTTTGCAGTGAAAACAATGAAAATGTATGCACTACAGTGAACTCCAACCAAACTCTCGTCCCCTCCACCAGCTGAGGGAAAAGCCATGAGGATGACACAGATCACTGTGCGTACTCATGTAAGAGTCCCGCGGAAAAAAAGTGATTGACAGGTGGTCATTTGTTTGTAACTTTATTTATTTATGGATTGGTTATGGGTAAAGCAAAGACCATGTGGGTCAGGTAGTGAAAACGGTAGGCTACAATTAATTAATTTCTTTATTCATTTTTCTGTCGGCTTAGTCCCTTAATTAATCCGGCGTCGCCACAGCGGAATGAACCACCAACTTATCCAGCACGTTTTTACGCAGCGCATGCCCTTCCAGCCGCAACCCATCACTAGGAAACATCCACACACACTCATTCACACAAACACTCATACACTACGGACAATTTAGCCTACCCAATTCACCTGTACTGCATTTCTTTGGACTGTGGGGGAAACCGGAGCACCCGAAGGAAACCCACGCAAACGCAGGGAGAACATGCAAACTCCACACAGAAATGCCAACTGAGCCGAGGCTCGAACCAGACCTCCGTGAAGTTGGCACCCCATAAAAACAAATAATCCCCAAAACTATGCCATTCGTTTGTGCTACGTTTGTGCTGATTTGTGCCGCAAAAACGAACGTTTGTGCTGGTTTGGGGTCTGAGATATTAAGCATTATTTTTTTAACCGTGTGACGTCACTCTCCACCCCATGTTGCGCAATTGACTTCAAAACAGCACGGGTCGTTTGTGCTCGGTTTGTGCTGGTTTGTGCCGTTAAAACGAACACGGTATCTGTTTTCCTCTTTTAGATATAAGCAAAATATTTCGGGAGCCGTGACGTCACTCTCCACCCCATTTCCTCCAAATTGCACAAAACTGGTATCATTCGTTTGTGCTGGGTTTGTGCTGGTTTGTGCCGTTAAAATAAACACTTTATCTATTTTCGTTGTTTAGATATAATCAAAATATTTCGGGAGCCGTGACGTCATTCTCCACCCCATGTTGTCTAAATCACACCAAACTGGTATCATTCGTTTGTGCTCGGTTTGTGCTGGTTTGTGCCGTTAAAATAAACACTTTATCTATTTTTATTGTTTAGATATTGCCTTATCAAAACATTTCGGGAGCCGTGACGTCACTCTCCACCCCAGGTTGTTTAAATTGCACAAAACAGGTGTCATTTGTTAGTGCTGGATTTGTGCTGGTTTGTGCCGTTAAAATAAACACTTTATCTATGTTTATTGATTAGATATTGCCTAATCAAAACATTTCGGGAGCCGCGATGTCATTCAGCGCCCCATTATTTCCTCTAAATTGCACAAAACAGGTGTCATATGTTAGTGCTGGATTTGTGCTGGTTAGTGCAATAACAATTAACACTTTATCTATTTTTATTGATTAGATATTGCCTAATTAAAACATTTCGGGAGCCGAGATGTCATTCAGCGCCCCATTATTTCCTCTAAATTGCACAAAACAGGTGTCATATGTTAGTGCTGGATTTGTGCTGGTTTGTGCAATAACAATTAACACTTTATCTATTTTTATTGTTTAGATATTGCCTTATCAAAACATTTCGGGAGCCGTGACGTCACTCTCCACCCCAGGTTGTCTAAATTGCACAAAACAGGTGACATTCTTTAGTGCTGGATTTTTGCTGGTTTATGCAATTAAAATAAACACTTTATCTGTTTGTATTGTTTAGATATTGCCTAATCAAAACACTTTGGGAGCCGCGACGTAACTCTATATTGCACCAAACAGGTGTCATTCAGTTGTGCTGGTTGTGCCGTTAATAAACACTTTATCTGTTTTCCTTGTTTGGATTTAACCAAAATATTTGGTTAGATTTGTGCTGGTTTGTGCCATGAAAATGAACAACAGATATTTATATTTGTGCACATATGTTACTTTCGTTTGCTCACAAATTGTGCTCGTTTGTGCTGCAAAAATATTATGTGTAAAAAAAATAATATCAGATCATTAAGAGGTCTCTCCACCCCAGTTGCTACATATTTACTAAAATAGTCTCATTTGTGTTATGACATATTTAAAAAATTGCAAATATATGACAGAAGATTGTGATACAATATGAGGCATATTAAATTCATAGGCCTACTTTCCACTGACTGGAAATCATCCACCCGCACAGTTGGCCTCAAATTAAAATATAATTCGGATATTTTTTTTGGAAAAAAATATCTTTTTGAAACAAATTTCGCATATAGTTTGTCTCTTTAAAAGCCGCTTTTCCAATCGTTCGGACCCTTTTGTATGCTGAACTGTTAGGCTCACATTCCGTGCTAAACCAGGCAAGACAGCAAATCAATTTTATTTGGAGGGAAAATGACCAAAATTTAACGTGATAAATGAAAATGATTGGAGGGGAAATAAATGTATCAAAAATTTTATACATTACAGAAAAATAAACAATGATAATAAAACAATAATAGTGCATTTGTATTATAGTGGCAGAAATATATTTTTTGACAGGCCTTGGGCAAAGTAAGCGTGCACTTTCACTAATAAAAAATATAGCACTTAAATTATTTCATTTTTAACAATCAATAAATTACACAGAGGTTTTATATCAAAAGTTGATAAAAATATAAAATATACATTTTGTTGGTAAAATAACCATTTAAACAATGGCTGCTATTTATTTTAGTATTCAAACATTAAATACCGATTTTTTTCAAGTTGAATAAAAATGAAAATGAAACAACAGCATATCAGGATGTAAAGCATATTCATATTAAAGCAATTCCTGGTTGAGATTTTAGAAAATATAGCTACCCAGTATATATTAAAGATCACAGAGAAATTACATGTCCCCAAAAATGTCCAGCTTATATTTAACTGAATTGTATAAATATTAAAAATTGCTCATTTTGTTTTTATTAAACATTTGTTATTTTTTATTAGCAAAAACAATATCAACATTTAAGAATCTATATTTCATTCATTCATTCATTCATTCATTCATTCATTCATTCATTCATTCATTCATTCATTCGACTTGTTTATTGGTGCATATATAGGCTATAATTTAAATTATACAACAGTACCTTGGACAGCTACAGTGCCACTAAAGCTTTCAAACAAAAGTCCAAAAAATTAAAGTTTTAAAGTTTAAATTAATTTTCTCCGGTGACGGCCGACATCACAACACGCCGTATAACCGTCCTTCTGGTGGTAGCCTATAGCCGGCATTAAATTACAAAACAAGCTGTCTGGGCCTTGAATTAAAAAAGTTTAATTATTTCCTCATTGTTTAAAGAGTCTACAAGTTATTAAATATAAAATAAATATAATAATATTAATAATAATGACAATAATAAGAAGATAACTAAGGATAACTAAAATGTGACAAAATATTACATGTTTATCTTTTATTAAACCAAATCAAAATGGTCAAAATAACATCCTACAGCCCGTGATAAAAACGCACAGTGTTTACCAATTAAGTGAATGTAAATATTTTATATGATTGTTGTTATTGTTATCATTATTATTATTAATTGTAATTAATTAATCAATTATTTATTGTTATTTTATTGCCATTTGGACATTGTTCTTTTACTGTATGACAAACAACACAATCACGAAAACCAAAACTTATCTGTAGAAAACGCAGAGCCTATGTGTTTGCATGTGTTATAATCTATTTTTCCCCATAAAATAAATATTGACTAAATAAGTCCACTAAAGCTGCTTTACTTAATCATAAGTGGTAGGCCTACCTACCACAACAGAAAAGTTTAGGCTGCTAGTTTAAATACGAAAGCAGCCTAATATGGACGACCAGATGATAAGAGTATTTAAGAGAAAATCGCTGCATGGTTAAACAGGTAAAACAAAATGTATATTAATACATTTTTATAAAATTAATAAATAAAATTAATAAAAATTATTTATATTTTTTTGAAATTATTTTTTTCCCCTATCGTTAAGCATGCTGGCTACTCATATGAGACTAAAACGAAGTAGATAAGTAGCAGGGTTGTAGCCAATTATCTTTATATTGGCCAAGCCCTTTTACTTGGAATAAATATGTCAAAATTATGTTCGCATCCTTCATGCTTTTTCTAATAATAAAAAGATCTCAGGATAACCTTGGCCTAGGCTATCTAAAAAAAAAAGCATCTTAAACAAAATTTCTATCAGCCCAAACAAATTTAAATATTTTAAAATATGCGGGTAGCTGATATCATTATCTTTCATTCAATATTTTAATAAAAGAAGCAACACTAACGAAACTTTCAGGTACAATCCAGCACAAATGAAACGCACACAAACGAGACTCTTTTAGTAAATATGTAGCAACTGGGGTGGAGAGACCTCTTAATGATCTGATATTATTTTTTTTACACATAATATTTTTGCAGCACAAACGAGCACAATTTGTGAGCAAACGAAAGTAACATATGTGCACAAATATAAATATCTGTTGTTCATTTTCATGGCACAAACCAGCACAAATCTAACCAAATATTTTGGTTAAATCCAAACAAGGAAAACAGATAAAGTGTTTATTAACGGCACAACCAGCACAACTGAATGACACCTGTTTGGTGCAATATAGAGTTACGTCGCGGCTCCCAAAGTGTTTTGATTAGGCAATATCTAAACAATACAAACAGATAAAGTGTTTATTTTAATGGCATAAACCAGCACAAATCCAGCACTAAAGAATGTCACCTGTTTTGTGCATTTTAGAGGAAATAATGGGGCGCTGTGTGACGTTGCGGCTCCCGAAATGTTTTAAGGCAATATCTAATCAATAAACATAGATAAAGTCTTAATTGTTATTGCACAAACCAGCACAAATCCAGCACTAACATATGACACCTGTTTTGTGCAATTTAGAGGAAATAATGGGGCGCTGAATGACATCTCGGCTCCCGAAATGTTTTGATAAGGCAATATCTAATCAATAAAAATAGATAAAGTGTTAATTGTTATTGCACTAACCAGCACAAATCCAGCACTAACATATGACACCTGTTTTGTGCAATTTAGAGGAAATAATGGGGCGCTGAATGACATCGCGGCTCCCGAAATGTTTTGATTAGGCAATATCTAATCAATAAACATAGATAAAGTGTTTATTTTAACGGCACAAACCAGCACAAATCCAGCACTAACATATGACACCTGTTTTGTGCAATTTAAACAACCTGGGGTGGAGAGTGACGTCACGGCTCCCGAAATGTTTTGATAAGGCAATATCTAAACAATAAAAATAGATAAAGTGTTTATTTTAACGGCACAAACCAGCACAAACCGAGCACAAACGAATGATACCAGTTTGGTGTGATTTAGACAACATGGGGTGGAGAATGACGTCACGGCTCCCGAAATATTTTGATTATATCTAAACAACGAAAATAGATAAAGTGTTTATTTTAACGGCACAAACCAGCACAAACCCAGCACAAACGAATGATACCAGTTTTGTGCAATTTGGAGGAAATGGGGTGGAGAGTGACGTCACGGCTCCCGAAATATTTTGCTTATATCTAAAAGAGGAAAACAGATACCGTGTTCGTTTTAACGGCACAAACCAGCACAAACCGAGCACAAACGACCCGTGCTGTTTTGAAGTCAATTGCGCAACATGGGGTGGAGAGTGACGTCACACGGTTAAAAAAGTAATGCTTAATATCTCAGACCCCAAACCAGCACAAACGTTCGTTTTTGCGGCACAAATCAGCACAAACGTAGCACAAACGAATGGCATAGTTTTGGGGATTATTTGTTTTTATGGGGTGCCAACTTCACGGAGGTTCGAACCAGTGACCTTCTTGCTATGAGGCGACAGCACTACCTACTGCGCCACTGTATCACCAATTTACCTTTTAATTTCTTTAAAAAAAAACCTATCAACTAACCAAGAAATGTTTTGTTTTTACCTGTTGCAAACTTTTTTCCACAGCCAGGTAAGTCACAACAGTATGGCTTGTCCCCTGTATGTGCTCTTTCATGTACCTAAAAAAAAAAATAAATAAATAAATAAATAAATAAATAAACATCTTATGGCAATCATGATGTACAGCATTTGTAATGTCCTCTGATCAATTACAAGTTCATTTATTCATTTTCCTTCAGCTTAATTATTTATCAGGGGTCGCCACAGCGGAATGAACCGCCAACTACTCTGGCATATGTTTTACGCAGGGAATGCCCTTCCAGCTGTAACCCAGTTCTGGGAAACACCAATACACTCTCATATCCACACACACACATACACTATGGCCAATTTAGTTCAGCCAGTTCACTTATAGCGCATGTCTTTGGACTGTGGGGGGAAACCGGAGCACCCGGAGGAAACCCACGCCAACACAGAGAGAACATGCAGTCCAAACAGGAATGCCAACTGACCCAGCCTTGACTCGAACCAGCGACCTTCTTGCTGTGA
The DNA here is from genome assembly GCF_052040795.2 of Danio rerio. Taxonomy (NCBI): domain Eukaryota; kingdom Metazoa; phylum Chordata; class Actinopteri; order Cypriniformes; family Danionidae; genus Danio; species Danio rerio. The sequence goes on from NC_141027.1 coordinate 73,512,152, forward strand.
GGCGACAGCGCTAACCACTGAGCCCCGTACCACCTAATTACAAGTTGATGAGTTCAAATACACAAGCTATACCTTAAGATGATTAGCAGTGGTGTAAAGCTTTCCGCATCCGTCATAATTACACCGGAAACATTTCTCCCCGGGCGACTGCACATTACGCCGAATTCCTTGACCCTGAAGAACAATCTGGAGGGACAGAGGAAAAACCTTTATTGGGAAGCTTAGGATTTGTCTATTGAAAACAGTTACATGGTATATGATATGATCACCTGCATCTCCACAACACCTTGAGGATCATTGCTGATCAGCTCAGGGTTTGTGTACGAGTCAATTTCCTCAATCTGCAAGAAAGGAAAAATAATGGGCAATTTTTTTTTTTTTGCCAAACTTTGACCAAAGTGAGCAGGTGATTGTGCTAAAAACTACTTACAATACATAATATGTTGCCGTTTATTATATGTACACCCCTCACAAATCTATCTTTTATATTCATATTTTCAGTAGGAAGCTATACAATATTATATTTGTGCGATTAGTCAAAACTGAAGCCAAATCTGGAGCCTATCTAACAAATAACTTACGATAACGTCCAAAAACTAGTTCACCCATATTGATATGTTATAGAAAAATATAAAATACCAAATATTAAAAAGGCAGTTATCTATATTTTTAAGGTCATTATATAGACCCTTTTTTTCATGATAGACCCTTTTCATTTTGACTAGATTGTGAAAGTCTTTTGCTTTATTCATACCTTGGTCGTGTACTGCTCCAAAGCATTCATTGTTTCCTGGTCAATGGCTGCATCCGTGTGTAAATCTGCTACTGTGCCATTTGCCTGGATGGCCAGAATGGTGTTTGGCTGTGACACCTGAACGGCATGCTGAATATAAGCAGTGGAACCGTCCTCTAACTGCACCGCCTGCAGTGTACTGGGTTCATACACATCTGTAAATGCAATCAAAGCCAAAAGAAAAACGAATAAAGTATGCTCAAAAACATCCTTTGTTTCCTCAAAATGAGTGCTCATTTTTCTGATTTCTCACTCACAATTCTGACTTTCTCGCCTCAAAATATATTTTGTAAAATTTTGAAATTATGACTAATATAAAATATTAATAATAATATTATTTATAATAAATACACTAAAATAATAATCATAAAAATAATTTAAACTGAAACCCTGTAGCTAATTTAGTTGACAAGGTCATGGGAAACACAGTGTTGGATAAAATAACTTGACATTTTTTTCTCTAAAATCTGAGTTCTTGTAAGAGATACAAAAATTAAAGATACCAAAGATTGTAAAAAAAAAAAAAATAATAATAATAATAATAATAATAATAAATACAATAAAATAATAATCATTAAAATAATTCAAACTGAAACCCTGTAGCTAATTTAGTTGACAAGGTCATGGGAAACAGTGTTGGACAAAAAATAACTTGACATTTTTTTTCTCTAAAATCTGAGTTCTTGTTTATGTCAAAAATTAGGTGTATCTGTAACTGAGGCAGAAAAAACAGAGATAAAAAGACACAACTAGCAAGTTTATGCCTCACCAGATTTTGACAGATCTTGCCATACAGTATGTGTGAAAAAAAATTGCAATTACCTTTTAAAAAGGTCATTTAAAAGTCTCAGAATTACAGAAAGACAAGCCAAACTAAACTTGTTTATACTTCTGCCAGTGAATAATAATAATAATAATAATAATAATAATAATAAGTTACTTTTTTTAGCAATTGTGACATTTTTCTCGTAGGTATCTAATAAAAAAAATCAGACTTCTTTTTCCTTGCAACATCACATTTTTCGGTTTTATAGTTTTTATCTTGCTATAAAGTTTTTGTTTGTTTCTGACATGATATTAAAAATATATATATTTATAAAAAAATAACTGCAGCTTCAATTTTTTATTATCTCACAACTTTATCTTGCACCTTTACATTTATCCCACAATTCCACCTTTCATCTCAGAATTGCATGCATTATCTATTTTATTACAATTATTTAGTTTTTTCCTCTGAATTTATAACAATGTTCATACAAAAAAGGCCCTTTTAAAAAAAGTTTGCAGCAGAAAACATGTTCCATAGGATCCCATTCAACATTTTCCACATTCAAACCTTTTGTGGTGTGGTGGATATAGGCAGTAGTTCCATCTTCCAGCTGAACGGTCTGAGCATCCTCCAGTCTCAAACTCTCATTACCAACAACATCACAGACAGAGGAGCCCATCCAGTTGTTTGGCTCATCTAATGTAGGCATAATACAAAAGAGAAGAAATATTTCAATGATTTTAACAGTTAACAAATTATTAAAAGAAAGATCACGTCAGGTAAATCTTACATTATTCCCACATTTAAAGGGGACCTGTTATCTCTGATGTCCCTAGAGAGTGTATGTTAAGTTTCAGCTCAAAATTCCACGACAAATTACTTGAAATTAACTCTTTAAAGCTGCCCCTTTTATGTTTTAATTTAAATTATGCCATTTTGGTGACTGTTGCTTTAAATTCAAATGAGATTGTGTGATTTTTTTCAAAAGAGGGCGGAGCTACAAATGTATGCGTTGGCATTATTATAATATTACAATTATGATTATAAAAATAGAATTAAGGGGCGAGGCAGTGGCGCAGTAGGTAGTGCTGTCGCCTCACAGCAAGAAGGTCGCTGATTTGAACCTCGGCTCAGTTGGCGTTTCTGTGTGGAGTTTGCATGTTCTCCCTGCCTTCGCGTGGGTTTCCTCCGGGTGCTCTGGTTTCCCCCACAGCCCTAAGACATGTGGTACAGGTGAATTGGGCAGGCTAAATTGTCCGTAGTGTATGAGTGTGTGTGTGAATGTGTGTGTGAATGTTTCCCAGAGATGGGTTGCGGCTGGAAGGGCATCCGCTGCATAAAAACTCGCTGAATAAGTTGGCGGTTCATTCCGCTGTGGCGACCCCGGATTAATAAAGGGACTAAGCCAACAAGAAAATGAATGAATGAATTATATAGAATTAATTAATGTTTACTATTAGAGCATGGCTATATTCATACACTGTTGCTACACAACTTTGTTTAAACTCCATATTAAAGTGATTTTGGCAAAATCTGAGCTCTTTAATACAAAAGTCTCAAACTCAATTCCCGAAGGGCCACAGCTCTGCACGGTTTTGCTCCAACCCTATCAAACACAGCTGATCCGAATTATGGAGGTGTTCAAAAGAGTCATGAACACCTTCATTAGTTGGATCAGCTGTGTTTGATCCGGGTTGGAGCAAAACTGTGCAGAGCTGCGGCCCTCCAGGAATTGAGTTTGGGACCTATGCTTTAATATATAATACACATTAACATACCTGCTTTTGGAACCGCAATGTGTTGCACATAAGCAGAGGAGCCATCTTCTAACTGGATCACCTGGCCTTCAACTATACTGTTGTCTGACGAAAAGAACCAGTACACACTCAATAACACAACAACTGTAAGCAAACTTGAGATTTTACAATGAAACAACAAGAAATCCACAATTAAAGGTTGTATAAAAAGAATATACCAGAGACTGTAGTGGAATTAAAATAACAATAATAATAGTAAAAATAAAGTATTAATAATTAAGAAGAATTAAATATGCTAAATCCTGAAACCATGTACAGGATTTGGACAATGAACCTGAAACGCCTGGTTTTAGATCAATAATTATTTTGTTTGATGTAGGGCTTTCTTTTGCAGCCAATACAGCATCAATTCGTCTTGGGAATGGCTAGGTGGAAGGCTTCTTTGGGGCTTCTGCACACTTTAACTCTCTCGGATGTGGGAAAGACAGTGAAGGTGGACTCATCAGAGACAGTGGCGTAGTGCAAAATGCGGAGGCCCCCCTGCAGGGTTCACTGACAGGGCCCCCAGTTGGGGGGGTTTGGGGGGAGGGGACAACGCGGGGAAGCGATAACAAATTGAGGAGCGGGGAAGGGAGGCGAGGTGGAGCGACATCGCGGAGAAGCCTTCACAAATTGAGGAGCGATCACAAACTAAGGAGCGATCACAAACTGAGGAGCGGGAAAGGGGGCGGGTGGAGCGACAATGCAGGGAAGCCTTCACAAACTGAGGAGCGATCACAAACCGAAAGCCGTGAGAGCGTCAAAGTAGCCAGAAGTCATTCATTTTTAATGAGAACCGCCGGCGAGGAACAGCGCGGCGCGTCTTCTCCTGTGTGGGCGTCAAGGAGAGTTGAAATCAAGTCAACTTTATGGTAATGAGCTATGACGAGGTTCAGCGGCAAGCAATCAGAATGAAGTAGTCCACCGCTTGAGAGGAGTTCAGAGAATACAGACCTGTGAACTTTGGTTCCGACCAAAGTTGTTCCCAAGAGTTTGATTATTGCGGTTGCCGGATTTTCAATCATTGAAAATCGCAATGATGTCGGGCCCCCAAATCACGCATGGCCCCCCCCGCTGTGTGTGTCCTGCGGGCCCATCTGCTACTCCACTGATCTGAGATCAATGCATGTTTCACATTGTCCACAGCCCAAGATTTTCTCTGCTGGCACCATTAAAACCGGCATTTGGCACTGGTGTAAATGAACAAAGGTTTGGCTATAGCAGCCCAGCCATGTATATTGACCCTGTGGAGCTCCCAACAAACAATTTAGTGTAAATAGGTGCACATTCAACTCTGCAGTGTTTTTTATTATTTTTTATTTTTTTTTGGATGCAATTAGGGTCAGAACCCAGACATGCCTTTCAGACAGCCTTCTCTTGGGTCCACAGTTACTCCTGTTAGATGTGGTTCGTCCTTCTTGGTGGTTTGCTGACATTACCCTGGATACTTTGGTTCTTAATACATCACAGACTTGCTGTCTTGGTCACAGATGCACCAGTGACATGCGCACCAACAATTCGTCCATTTTTGAACTCTGGTAAGTCACATATAATGTTGTATGAATTGTAATATTTTAAGCAAAACTGTGCTATTACTCTGCTAATTAAACATAGGGATGGCTGACGTGAAACTGACGTTTTGACAGTGTCGAGATCCCGAAGCGCAAGTGTTTCAAAATACTGCACCGAAGCATGATCCGAAACACCCAAATCTTGTGACTAAAGTGTTGGGAAACACCTAATCACGTGACTAAAGCGATTCAAAGCATCGATCAGTTTAGAAGCGTTTTGGGACCTGGCGAATTTGCATTTGACTGCCAGGGTCAGAAAAAAATTTCTGTCTCATATGGCTTAGTGGAAGGTGCGTGTGCACGCTGTTACTGTGCTTCAAATGACTTTTGGGTTCGAATCCCGACTTGTACAATTACTCCGAAATCATGATTTTCTGAATTTTAATCATGTTTCTGTTTTATGGTATAGTCTGGATAGGATACAGCTGTGGATACACCATCAATTTAGCATCATTTTTGTAACACTGCAAAACAATAATTAATATTTCCACATAGGGGTGTCACGATTTCGATTTTAAATCGAAATCGATCGAAATTTATGCTCAATTTCGATTATCGAATCAAAAAAATAGAATCGTCGATGCTGCCACGCCCCCATGTCACGTCAGCTTGGCTTGCCAAGCGGGAAAAAAAACAGGCTTGTTGAAGTGCTTGTTGAACTGCAGATACGTTGACAGAACTTAATCCCTCTCCTCTTTCAATGAAGTCGCCGGTGTGTAAGCATTTTGGATTTCCAGTGAGTTATGTTGACAACGTTCGTGTTGTCGACAAAAAAACAAAAAAAAAACACAGTTTTGCCAGCTCTGCTATGTACGTATTACAGACGGTTCGTCCGATAGACAACACCGGCATCGCGATCCTCCGCCCGCCCCCGTTGCAAATCCGCTCGCAAAAAGTACACACTCAGGCCCTGTTTACACTGACATTTTAGAACGACAACGATTTGACATCCACAGTGGCGTGTAGCATTTCTGAGCAGCCCTCCTTCCTCTCTACCTCTGAAAATGCACATCACGTGACCACACAGACACAAACGCACACACAGAAATGCACTCGAGACAGCAGGTCCAGGCAGTCAGAGGATCAGTAGACTGCTTCAATCTTTCACTCACTTGTACTTAGTCATTTTAGCGAACACCTCAGATACTGCTGACTGGTTCCTGTTGGTTGTGCGTCTTTTTTACCGACGCCATTATAACGACACAGATCACTGCCTATTCACGAGTCCCGCAGAAAAAGTGATTGACAGGTGGTAATTATGTGTGTATCTTGCCTTTATTCATTTACTGTATGATTTGTTTATGGGTAAAACAAAGACCATGCAGGTTTGAATGAATTAATTATTCATAATCGAAAATCGAATCGAATCGTGCCTTTTGAATCGAAAATGTAATCGAATCGAGGATTTGGAGGATCATGACACCCTTATTTCCACAGTACTATGATGGTTGAGTTTAGGGTTTGGGTAGACGTTAATAAAATCCAATAAATGGGAAATTTAATGAATAATATAAATATTTCTTGTTAACTTCTGGCCACAACCGTGTCTGATCTAGCAACAACCCTGTTTTATGACCAAAACAAGACACATTTATTCATAGTGTTTGTTCGGATGTCAGACCAATGCTAAAACAAAACGAAACAAGAACAAAGTAGAGCTGCACGATTCTGGCAAAAATGAGAATAGCGATTTTTTTGCTTAAAATAAAGATCACGATTTTCTAAAGATTCTGTATATGTAAAATACAGGTATGGTAAAACAAACATATGGCACAACATCGATATTAATATTATGTGTAGGTCTACTGGTTTTTATAAATAATTCTATTCTATTTATAATTATTCTGATGTTGAATTATTATGTTTGAGATATATGCTTGCAATCTGTCATTTTAGACAAACTTATTCACTGGTAAAATCAGACATTTGCCATTATCAGATTATATTCAACAATATATAGGCTAGAATAGTTATACTGACATTGTAAACATTTATTTTCATGCACAACTGTGGGTTCACTATGAAAGAAAAAACATTTCAAATGCTTGCCGTAATCATAATGCGATACGATCATTTAAATGAAGTGCACACTTTTGGTTTCATTTTGACTGCTAAGCGCTTGTTCATACTTTGCGCACGGCTCCCAAACGATCACTCTGTGCCACAAACAGAATATTATTTACAACTGTATTACCATAAGCAGGTTCTGTTCACTAAAGTTCATTAAGTAGTGCGCGCGTGCCCTCTCTATAACAGCTCACGGTCAGCAGCTCACATCACGTGTGATTTCCATGGCCGCGAAAACATCATTATATGAAGACAAAAATGACATTTTTAGGTGAATTATACCTTATAAATACATTATGTGACTCATTCAACATCATTTGGAGGTGTCAATGTCACTGAGCATTGTGTGTGAAACAGTGAAAAGACTTGTGCAGCCGCTTTTTCTTCTCGCCTGAACTTGAAAATATGATTGACAGAATCGTAGAATTGCTGGATTAAGATCGTCTAGGGGGTCGACTCGAGATCGCGATCTTTTAACAATTAATTGTGAAGCTCTAGAACAAAGCATTACCAACTGTTATTAAAGCATTTCAAAATGGTTTTATTAGCCTGGATTCGAACCCATTATCCCCGCATGGTAGTCAGGAACCCTAACCGCTCCACTAAATCACTTGAAAGTTGATCCTACAAAGTGGGGTTTAATACCTCAATTTGCTCAACTGTTCTTTGCTGAAGCTGTTTCAGTGCAATACATAAAAAATGACCACTAGGTGTCACCATAGAGTGGTGTTTCGAAACATTTCGAAGCTTCGACACATTTGCTTCGATTGTTTCAGGGTTTTATGAAACCTCACTTTGCCTACCATTAATTAAACATTAACACTCTTCCCTTACTGGTGAAATGTGCAATCAATGAAGATTGGCCACCAGGCTGCTCAAATTTATCCATGAAACCTCCAACACTAAATTGCCCAGTGTTTCAGTTTCATTGCCCAACCCTTGCACCTAAATTTATTAACAAGGTCATGATAACACATCTTAGAGTTGAATAAAATAACTTAAAAATGCACCAAAGTAAAGATCTTTTTTTTTTTTTTATTTAAGAGTGTGTTGAACTACAAGTAACAAATTGGCTAGTCAATGTTAATTTGATTCTTATACAAGGCGATGCTCAGCTTTAAGGGTCTCAATCTCTCAGTTGTTCAGGATGTTTGTAACAGACGTACCTTGAGGATTGTGAGGTATATATGCAGTGGAGCCGTCTGATAAAGTCACAGCCTGCAAACTGACCGTGTCCATGCTCTGATCACAATCTGAATATTTAAAAAGACAATTAGAGCGGCACAGATGATCAGGAGTGTTGTAATGAACACAATACAGTACAATTCAATTGTCTCCTATGCTGACCAAGATTGCAATAGTGACATGCTGGCAAATTGCAATGAGCACACTTTTCAAAATGTTTTTATTAGAATTTTTATCTGTTTGAGTCTGCAAAGTACATTTAGAAATAAAAATTTTAATTAAAAAATCTAAAAATAAATAAATAAATAAATTCAAGCCAATGTTTTTTGAAAGGTTTATGTAATTTAATTATATAAGGCTAAAAATTCTTTTTTAGAATTTTAATAACATTACTTACAATAGGTTTTTTTTTTAAATTGATGAAAAATATATTAATTTTAACAAAATAAAAATATCAATAATAATTTGAAAGAATAAGCCAGGAAGGAAGGAAAAATATTTGGCCCCACTTTATTTTAAGTGTCCTTAACTACTATGTAGTTACACCAAAATAATAATTCGTTACAATAGACTTATTGTGTAAATACATGTATTTTCTGTGTACTTACACTTGATTAAATACCTTTATGTAAATACATATGTAATTAAATTATGTAACTAAATTTGTAAATATCCTGTTGACCATCCCTTACACCTTAACCCACCCTTAAACCAACCCATACCACCAAACCTGTCCATAATCCTACTCCGATCAACTCAAGAGCACCACAAGTGTTGTCAAATACATTATGAACACGGTAAGTACAATGTATTTATTTTTTGATGCAAGTACATAGTAGTTTAGGACACTTAATATAAAGTGGGACCAAATATTTTTCTATTGGATTAATCAGCAATTATAAATGAATCTCTTAAACAAACAATTCTACTATTAAAGTTTGTTCGATATACCTTTAAGTAAACAGTGAGAACATCAAACCAATAAAGCTAGAAAATATCAGTACTGCATGTCTTTTAAACAGTCAGTTGTCGCCCCCTCCTGTATATTTTGATCATTACCAATCCCAAACTAACATTTTAAAATCACAGTATTCTGTCTGTCACACTAAAATATTCTGTATTAATGTTTAATCATTCTGAGAGAATTGCAATCACAATAAAAAAATACAAATAAATAAATAAATCTAAATCCAAAAGTGATTCTCAATTTTTCCAGAAGAGCACTAGTTGCTCACCTCTTAAAACATGTACAAACGGAGATCATTTTAGAAGTTTAATTGTTATTTGGAAGATTGAATCACTAGACGAAGACTTAATAAAGACTTACTTAATTAATTTAGGTGATTGCTTACTGCTATTTAACAGCCTATTTACCACTTGATGTGCCTGCAGATCATAATTGGCCTAATTAATTATTTACTCCGACTCATTTTTAGCAAGGTAAAGACAAGTACCATAAAAATAGAAAGCGAATGAAATATTAGAACCACTTAAACTTTATTATTTATATTAAAAATAATTTCTATTCATTCCAATCAAAACAATAACTTCTCTGAACGGCTATGCATACATTTCTCATTAATAAAATGCCAGTGTTTGAAAAGTAATGATTCACGGTTTGGTTCTGACCTGCAATCCCCACAGTCTCCGTTAGGCAGAGCGTGACCTCCTGAGAATCATCCTCATGCTGGAAATCTGCTGACTGATTTATCTGAGCCAGCAGCATTATTACCTAGGAGAAATCAAAAGATGGCATCTTAGGAATAAAACATAACAGCATGATCATATTTCACATTTTAGTGGCCATCATACACTTTACCATTATTTACAGAGGACTTAAAAATGATCTTACCATAACTTACAGAAGACTAAGTAGTTTAAATACAGTATCAAAACAAGAATGATCTAATTACAAATTAAAAAAGAAAGTTCAGCTCCAACATACTAATTACACTCATTTGGAATATACCTTTGAAAGCTTACAGACACACACACACATGCGTTCTCCCCGCATCCCACTCCTCTGTGTGCTTATCACACCCGGTATGAGGAGGCGGGTCTGTGACCAGCGCTCTATACCTGTAAGACCAGATGGCTGTTACCTACATCGGACTATCTCCACATCCCCTGTTGCGATGTTATGTCTATGTGGTTATGTGCTTGTTGCTGGGGCATTTTTTTTTCCCCTTGAAAGCACACTGCCCTACTTTAACCCTTTAACAAGCATCATAACCACCTGGTTGACCTTTTATCCATAGGATATCATTATTATTTTAATTGCTTATAACTATTTATCAGAGTTGTGCCAGTATATTATTCAATCCAAGATGTGGGCCAAAAAAATATTTTTAAGTAATGCACTTTAAAGGGTTAAATAGTGGTAATGTTGTTTTGAAGTCAATTGCATGCAATTTTAGACTGATTATTCAATGTACTGTGGTAAATAATATAGGAAGCGCTTTTATTGGAACGACCTTATTGATGATTTTAAATAGTTATAGGTTTAGTCACTCCCCCAAATTTGTTTTGTAACAAATAATGTTCAAGTTTTTAATAATACAATACAAAACAATATTTATAGAGCACATTTTAAAAACAACCAAGGTTGACCAGAGTGCTGTACATGGGAGTTATAATAACAGAGAAGCAGAATAAAAAAAAAAAACATTTAACAGATAAGAGCAATAAAACAGTGATCAAGGAGTATTAAAAGCGAGAGAAAATAGGTCTTTAAAACAGACTTAAACACAGAGACAGAGGGGGAAAGTCTAATGTGAATCGGTAGACTATTCCAGAGTTTAGGACCAGCAACAGCAAACGCTTGATCAACTCGTTTTTTAAGGCGTGTTCTGGGATCATTGAGTATCTCAATGATCGAGAGGGGGTATATGCATAAAGCAAGTCAGTAAGCAACTGAGGAGCAAGCTTATTGACGGCTTTGTAGACGAATAATACAATTTTAAAATCAATTCTGTATTTAATGGGTAACCAGTGAAGTGCAGCTAAGATTGGAGTTACCGACTCATACTTGCGGGTGCCAGAGAGAAGTCTAGCTGCTGCATTTTAAACCAGCAGCAGACGAGAGAGAAATAGCAAAATAAAGAGCGTTACAGTAATTTAGACGTGTTGTTATGAAGGAATGAATCACCGTTTGAACATTTTTCTGGGATAAAAATGGCTTGACTTTAGCCAGTTGTCTGAGGTGGTAAAAGCACTTTTAATATTCTGCCTTCATTTTAGATTTTGTATTGCTTTATTTTTCTTTCTTCCTCTCCTTTCCTTTCTATAACCTTGTTATACTATTTTAAGAGTAATTCATATATCCTTCTTGTAAAATGTATCTCTGTACCACTTGAATGTAAGCAAATGATGAGGAAATTGACATTATTTGGACGAGCTATCTCTTTAAAACGCAGACGTGTAACGTTAGTTTAACTTCCTTCTCAAAAGATTGTCTTGTATCTTATTTTTTTCAACGCCTAGTATTAAAAAAACTGTTAAAACATCTCAAATTTGTGCTTTGTTTAATATTTTGCCTTCATTTTGATTTCCTTTTAACGCTGAAGAAAACATTTAAGTTTCTATATAAACTATATAGATGCTATTTGCTGGAAAATTTCATGTACATAAATGTAAATATACTAAATGTAAACCCATTTAAACTGAAAAATAAGAACTAAAACTATATTTCAATACAATTTCAACGTTTAGTATTAAAAAAGCAGTTAAAACCTCTCAAATTTGTGCTTTTTAAGCTTCTGCATTCATTTTAGATTTTGTATTGCTTTATTTTTCTTTCTTCCTCTCCTTTCCTTTCTATAACCTTGTTATACTATTTTAAGAGTAATTCATATATCATTCTTGTAAAATGTATCTCTGTACCACTTGAATGTAAGCAAATGATGAGGAAATTGACATTATTTGGACGAGCTATCTCTTTAAAACGCAGACGTGTAATGTTAGTTTCACTTCCTTCTTAAAATATTGTCTTGTATCTTATTTTTTTCAACGTCTAGTATTAAAAAAACTGTTAAAACATCTCAAATTTGTGCTTTGTTTAATATTTTGCATTCATTTTGATTTCCTTTTAACGCTGAAGAAAACATTTAAGTTTCTATTTAAACTATATATATGTTATTTGCTGGAAAGTTTCATGTACATAAATGTAAATATATAAAATGTAAACCCATTTAAACTGAAAAATAAAAACCAAAACTATATTTCAATACAATTTCAACGTTTAGTATTAAAAAGGCATTTAAAACCTCTCAAATGTATGCTTTTTTTAATATTCTGCCTTCATTTGAGACTTAATATTGTTTTATTTTTATTTTTTCCTCTCCTTTCCTTTCTATAACCTTGTTATACTATTTTAAGAGTAATTCATATATCCTTCTTGTAAAAACTAATCTCTGTACCACTTTAATGTAAGCAAATGATGAGGAAATTGACATTTTTTGGACGAGCTATCTCTTTAAAACCCAGGCGTGTAACGTTAGTTTCACTTCCTTCTCAAAATATTGTCGTGTATCTTATTTTTTTACGCAGTTTAACAGTTTTTACACTCGTTTAAAATAATGTTTCAGCGTTTATCATGTGTAATATTATGATCTCCGCTAACGTTAGACAGAAATAAATGCTGTAAACAAACCTGCAGCGATATCTAGTTTCACATAACGTTAGATGTAAACAAGATGACAAGACGATGTGTTGCAATTACAGACGCCTTTAGTGTAATGTACACGCATGAATAAATTCGTTATTATTACTGCTAAAGCACAATGTTTTCCGGCGGCTTCCATGTAACGTACTGCAGATCGCTTAATCTATTGGTATATTCGCATATGAATTTAGCGACTGAGACACTTACCTGTCCGATTAGTCCAAATATACCAGAAATAATGCGCAGGATCAAATACGTCTAATGTTTCCATAAATTAAGCTCCATTACATTATGAAATACAACGGTGTGAGTATGTGTGTGTGTTTTGAGTTGATGGTGCGTTTCTTCTGTGGTTTTAATGTCGGTGATAAAGGTCTGTTCTGCCCCCTGCTGTTCAGGAGGAAAAGACAAAAAAGAGGTTTGTTCTTTATATATATATATATATATATATATATATATATATATATATATATATATATATATATATATATATATATATATATATATATATATATATATATATATATATATATATATATATATATATATATATATATTATATATATGAAAATCTTTTTTACCCAGAAGGCCAGAGCTGTGAATTGGCTTCTGTTTGGCAAGCCCGCCAATACAGGTATATGGCTGCTAATACAATGGATCGGTTTCTGAGACCCCCCGATTCAAAGCCTTAAAGTTCAGGGCTTAAACCCAAAAGACGACGATATGATGATCAGTATTTGAGTTTAGGATTTACCTGGACAGGACCAGCTGATGAACCACGACCTTTATGTTTGGTTTGTCAAGAAATTTTGGCTAATGACAGCATGAGACCCGCTAAACTTCGACTGTTTTGACTGGGATGGACAGTTCTTGGATCTGTTCTATTCATATTGAACAATCATCCTAGTTTTAAAAACGTTATATTAAAATACTTGTTATTACTCTGTAAATAATTGCACTTTCATGCAAATGAGGATAAAAGTGAGTTAACAGTCTGACATCTGTCTGTGTCTTATATATATATGTGTGTGTGTGTGTGTGTGTGTGTGTGTGTGTGTGTGTGTGTGTGTGCGTGCGTGTTTGGGAGGAGGGGGGCGCCAATGGATAAGTTGTGTCAAAAGGGAGGCCCACTGTCTTAGACTTTGAAAAACCCTGGGGTAGGCTAAATTGTTCATAGTGTATATTGAGTGTTTGTGGATGTTTGCCAGAGATGATGGGTTGCAGCTGGAAGAGCATCCGCTCTGTAAAAATGTGCTGGATGAGTTGGCGGTTCATTCCACTGTGGCGATCTAGGATTAATAAAGGGACTAAGCCAAAAAGAAAATGTATGAATATTTTTCGTGGTCGTGTATTTATTTGCAAACCCTAAGGAAAATCCAACAAGTAAGTACCTCGCATTGGAACATGGATATATTTGATGTCATTCAGATATTGAACAATTAAGCTAAAAAATCAAAATTGATACTGGAACAAATATTCTTAATGATGTACATTGTAAAATATACTTGCAATGCACTGATATGAAGGATTAACTATTCTTTTCAATAGCAGCTGTTGATTAGCCTAGGCCTTAAAAAACAAATTACTTTCTATGATGATGAATGAATCACTATATATTTGTGAAATACTGACCTGGAACTACCCTAACATCTGACAATCTGCCTTGTGCGTCACTCTGTGGGTTACAGTTGGCTTATCCAGTTGATCTAAATGAACATTCCCTTTGTACAAAAGAACAATATGCATCCATTAGGCTATTAAATTACTGGCTTTTGTTTGACAGCCAATCAACAGGCAAGGATTCAGCTGTCATTTCAGAGGCTGATGGATTCAAAAAGCCTTTATATAGAGGATGCATCTTCTTTCTTTATGTAGAGGAGCTAGACATGGATGGCAGACTCTTAATTTTAGTATTTCTGGTTGGTATCATCTCACTTACTGAAGGTTTTTCTTGCACAGAGAACCAGCAGTCTTTTGAGGGCTCCTGCTATGAGTTTGTGACCGTGCGGCTCAGTTTTCTCAGCGCTCAGGCTTGGTGCGAGCAGGACGGCGGACACCTGGCCTTCATCCAGAATGATGAAACCCAGCAGTTTCTACAAAAACACCTGCAGAACGAGCGGGACTGGTGGATTGGACTTGTGTCTACATCTGACAATCGCATCTTGGACACACAAGAAGGTACACTAAAAGACTGTTATTTGCAATTGTAAATAAAACAGAGATATCACGCTCAGATATAAAGGTACAAAATCAGTCTGTGGAAAAAAGTGCATTTTTGTTCCTGACAGGCCCTTAAAGGTGCACTTTAATATCTCAAAAGTACAAATGTGCACAGTTAAAGTCAAAATCATTAGCCCTCTTGTGATGTTCTTTTCCAAATCTCAGAGCAAGGACATTTCCACAGTATTTCCTATAACTTTTTTTCTTCTGGAGAAAGTCTTATTTTTTATTTTGACTAGAATAAAAGCAGTTTATATTTTTATTTTTATTTTTATCTGTTTCAAGAGTTCACACTTAAATGATGATCTATCAAAAGCTTGTTGTTTGGCATGCTGTCCCAGGAGAGAATCCCGAGCTCATGGGAATCTCGAGCCTGGGGCTTCCTCCCGTTCGCAGAGTGAGAGGGGAGCTTGAGCTCGGTGTATCTCAGAACTTCCAGGCTGCTGTAGCTAAGGTAACACATGAGAAAAGGAGCTAGACAAGTGCTTGATTGTTATGCATAATGTAACACACGGACACGGGAAGAATATACAAACTCTTTACAGAAACACCTACCGGCCTGGCGGAACCAGGGCTGGCAGTGTTCTTGCTGTGGGGTTCACAGTGCTAACCACTGGGCCGCCGTGCCGCCCGATTAATGGTAAAGGAGGAGAATTGGGAAGGTTTCTTCCAAACGAAGATAAAGTGGACTGAAAACTGTTTTAATTTATGGTAGCTTAGGGCTCGTATGATTGGAAGATATTGATTAGCTAATACGAGACCAGCCGTGACAAATCATAAGTACGTGATCCTCTCGAAATTAGTTTATAAATAAACCTCACTTTTTAGGATTTTGCAGATATAACAAAGTAATTATACCGAGAAATATAAACAAATATTATTCCCACCCCTAACCTCTAAATAAGCTGAAATTACATTTATCTAAAAGAGGAAAAAAAGAAAATAATAATAATAGTAATAAATTAAAATAATAAAAAAAATAACAAATAAATTACAAAATAAAAAAAATAATTTAAAAAAACACACATGTACAGAATACGCATATGCCTTGATAACCCAATTTTACAAACATTAATCCTCAGGTATTTATACAAGTACTTATTTAGTTTGACAGTTTGTAGAGACACTGACATGCAAATTCTAAATGGGTCCCATGTTTCAGAAAAAGCCCTAGTATTGCCATTTATTGTAAAACTGCTTTTTTTTTCCAAATGGATGAAGCTCATTAAATCTCGCAACCAGTTGTCAAAACTCGGGGGAAATCTTTTGTTTCCATAATAAGAGAATTCAACATCTTGTTAGCTTTTAATTTTTTAAAAACATTTTAAGGTCAATATTATTAGCCCCCTTAAGCGATTGTTTGTTTTTAGTTGTCTACAGAATAAACCATCATTATACAATAACTTGCCTTATCACCCTAACCTGCCTAAATAACCTAGTTAAGCCTTCAAATGTCACTTTAAGCTGAATACTAGGATCTTGAAAAATATACAGTAAATGTTGTACTGTCATCATGGCAAAGAGAAAAGACATCTGTTATTAGAAATTAGTTCTATTATGTTTAGAAATGTGTTGAAAAAAATCTTGTTTTTTTGTTAAACAGAAATTGGGGGGGGGGGGGGGGGGGTGGGGATTCTGACTTCTCCTGTACTTCATAGTACCTTAAAGGTAAAACATAAACCTTAAAAGTACAAAAGTGTACCGGTAACACTTTACAATAAGGTTCATTAGTTAATGCATTTAATAACATGAACTAATCACGAACAACACATGTACAGCATTTGTTAATCATAATTGAACATTTACTAATGCATTATTAACATCCAAGTCCATGCTTGTTGACATTAGTTAATGCACCATGAGTTAACATGAACTAACAATGAACAACTGTATTTTCATTAACTAACATTAACTAACATGAACAAATACAGTAGTAGATGTATTGTTCATTGTTTGTTCATGTTAGTAAATGCATTAATTAACATTAACTAATGAACCTTTTTGTGTGACCAGTTCTCCCTAAATGTACTAAAGTCCATGCAAAAGTGTGACAGATTTTGTACCTTTATTTCTGAGTGTGCTAATACACTTTAATACGTAAATATTATGTCAACATGTTACCTGCTGATTCTTTGTAGCTCTTTGAAATGTATTTGTCCTTTTATTTTATCTACGCAATTGGTTTGATCATAGCAGATTATAATGGGAAGTGTGTATTAATAATGATGTCCAGCAAGAGTTTAGGTAATATAAAGGTTTTCATCATTAGACATTTGACAAAAACCTAGAATTTATCTATTTAGTATCTGAAGTCCATACAAAATGTATATATTCTCACAATACATGAAATTAGAGAAAGGCACTGCAAATAATGCAGACCACAATAGAAATGTGTAAGGGCACCCAAAAAAAGTGACAAACCCAGCTGCTTCCTGTTTATATACTATAGTCATTTATATAATTGTGTAATTGTGTAGTTTGTTAATTATTATTAATTATTAGAGCTATAATACTCAAAAAGTAAAGTGCCGTACTGCCATGTTAAATATTCAAATAACTCACCTTTCAGATTTCAACTCTAAAACAACTGGGTCCGTCCCTTTTTATGGTCCCCCCGACACATTTCCGTCATGGCCAGATAAATGAAATGGTGAAATGAACAAATGATGTTTTCTCATGTTGTTAGTGCCTTCCTGCTGCAGCACAGTATTGGGAAACACCCATACACACTCATTTACACATGTACTGGCAATTTTGCTTATTCAATTCAACTATAATAGCGCAT
>NC_141027.1:73532500-73585000 GCF_052040795.2 Danio rerio
AGCGGAAATTCAAACCGTTTTCCTGATGACGTTTGACAGTTGCCAAATCAGTGAAATAAACAACAGAATTATCAAATAATACCTGCCGTGAGTATTGCCGCATTCACCATCGGGAGGCGCTATAATCACTCTCGTAGGAGAATTTTGCTTTCACCATCCAAAATAAATAAAGTTATTCAACATGTGCGTCCGATAGCTCCGCCCCTTCCGCTACGTAAGCAGACATGCGGTCGTTGAGTGCGTGAAGTGTCCATCATTACACACTTCATTTTAGCGGCTGACTGAGTGCATCATCCGGGTAATTAAAGTGCACTTATTATTTTAAGAGTTTTCAGTGTGAACACACTACTTACACCATTTATACTACAAAATGGCGTAGAATAGTGCATAAGTATGCGATTTGGGACGCAGCTATGGAAAATGTGCAGAACATGGTTGAGAAGCACTACTATAGATTTTTAAATTGCCTAAAGGGATAGTTGACCCAAAAAATGACATTGATTCATTTTCTTTCAGCTTAGTCCCTTATTTATCAGGGGTCGCCACAGTGGAATGAACCACCAATTATTGCAGCATATGTAATATTCAATTCAATTCAATTCAGCTTTATTTGTATAGCGCTTTAACAATGTAGATTGTGTCAAAGCAGCTTCACATAAATGGTCATAGTAACTGGATCAGGGTAGTTCAGTTTTTAGTGTTTAAGTTCAGTTCAGTGTGGTCTAAAATCATTACTGAGAGTCCAAACACTGAAGAGCAAATTCATCGATTCGTAGCTTTACAGATCCTGAACCATGCAAGCCAGTGGCGACAGCGGAGAGGGAAAAAAAACTTCACCAATAGGAGGGTGAAGAAAAAAAAAACTTGAGAAAACCAGACTCAGTTCGGCACGACCATTTTAATTTCTCCGCTGGCCAAAAGTCTTGTGCAGAGCTGCAGTCTCAGCGTCTGTAGCAGATGCCCATCCAGCCACAACCCAGTACTGGGAAAACAACTCATTCACACACACACACACACACACACACACACAACAACACACAAACACACACACAATGGTCAATATAGTTTGACCGATTCACCTATAGCGCTTGTGTTTGGACTGTGGGGAGCACCCGGAGGAAACTCACACCAACAAGGGAAGAATATGCAAACTCCACAAAGAAATGCCAACTTGCCTAGCTGGGACTCAAACCAGTGACCTTCTTGCTGTGAGGCAACAGTGCTAACCCCTGAGCCACCGTGCCACCCTCCAAAAAATGACAGTTTAATCAAAATTGACTGAATTGATAATAGTAAAGTTTTTATTTTTGCGTGAACTATCCCTTTAAAATCACCACCTCACAAAGAATAAAGATGATTTTATGTGGTGCTTGCAATACGATGCTTAATATTTCAGACTTCTTTCTTTTCAACTGAATGCAGCGCAAACAAAATTAAATCTGAAATGTAAACAGACCTCCTTATTATTATTATTATTATTCCCTGAATGCCAAAGCTGAGTTTTTAAAACGACAGTACATTATTACTGATGCAAAGTAGGACAACAAACCATGCAGGACAAAAAGAGAGTGGCTACTAATGGACCTGCAAATATCTGCTAATTAGCTAAAATGTTTGAACTGTGAACACATATTGAGTAGGCTGTTTGCAGAGTTCATGTACTGCATTAATGTACTTTAGTACTGCTGTCGAAGGGCTTACAGTGACTGTTCTATTCTATGGCTTCATGCCTTGTTAATGTTGTTTGGTCTGGCTGGGGTAATAAATGCTTTTGTTGATGTTTGTTGTCTTTCTCAGAGCTCTGTGATGGACACCAGGTTTGCACGGCTGATGTTTCGTCTTTCGGAGAACCGTGTCCTGCGCTAGGAAGCTACCTGTTGGTGGAATACAATTGCAAAGACAGTGAGAGCTGTTTATATATTGACTCTTTTGTATAGGTCTATTCACTTGCTGTATAAGGGATTCTCCGCCATGGGTAAATAACAAAATAATAAGGTAAATAGCAAAACTGTTTGCACTACAAATCATTGTGTTTACTATAGGCATTGTATAATGAATTAGAAGGGAATGATTTTATGCAAGAAAATAAATAAATCTACACTAAGGCGACGCAGTGGCGCAGTAGGTAGTGCTGTCGCCTCACAGCAAGAAGGTCTCTGGTTTTAGCCTCGGCTGGGTGAGTTGGCGTTTCTGTGTGGAGTTTGCATGTTCTCCCTGTGTACGCATGGGTTTCCTCCGGGTGCTCCGGTTAGGCTAAATTGTCTGTAGTGTGTGTGAATGAGTGTCTATGTGCTTCCCAAGTGAAGGGTTGCAGCTTAAAGGGCATCCGCTCCATAAAAACATAGGCTGGATAAGTTGGCGGTTCATTCCTCTGTGGCGATCCCAGATTAATTAAAGGACTAAGCCAAAAAGAAAATGAATGAATGAATAAAATCTATACCGTCAAAGGTTCGGAAACCTTCTGCCCATGAAGGCTGCATTTATTTGATTAAAAAACAGTACTGTTAAATTGTGAAATGTTACTAGAATTTTAAATAACTGTTTTCTTATTGAATGTTTTTAAAGTCTACAGCATCACATGATCCTTTGGAAATCATTATACAGTAGTTTGATGACTTGTTGCTTTGACTGTCTTTATTACTGTAACGCAGGGGAGTGACACTGACAACAGAAGGTAGGATCCAAATGCAGGTTTATTCAGAATAGTCAGGCAAGCAATGGTCAACACAGGTGCAAACAGATCTATACAGGCAGTCCAGAATTGTAGTCAAACATAGGCGAGGGGTCAGAAGGCAGGCGGCTAAACAGGAGAACTGGATAAACAAGGCTAAGATCAAAACACAGGAAAACAAGACCAGGATAACGCTTTGTAATGTCACCTTACAGATAAACAAGACTCTGAAAACTGGATGGGTTCATGAGTGGCTTATAAGTGGTGAGATATCAGTCTATGACAAGGTTCAGGTGGTGAATGCAATCAGGTTAAATGAATGAGCATGGGTGTCAGGGAGAAGTGCATGTATGAAAATGTAGTCCAGGAAAAGGCGGAAGTGTAGTTCTAAGTGTGTGTTTGTGTGTGAGTGTTTACCAGCGACATCTGGTGGTTGTTCGCTGGTGAACATGACAATTACAAACATGCATTGATTTTAAAAACCTGGAGTGCAGTTGGATCACGGAGAGTTGAAACAGATCTTTTAATCCCAGTTTCTTTGCAAATCCTGTCCTGTGGACACGGTTATATGCATTATTATGGTGGAGAAAACCATACTGTTACACATCACATGGTGGGCCTCACAATGGCTTGAATTTTTGATACTATTCTGTGTTGGGTAAGGCATGATTGAACACCCAAAAAGGGGGGAACAAGCGGAGAAACCGGCAGCTAATCAGTGGTCTAGTCACAAATAACCAATAACACCTGTATTTTCTAGTGATTGGGCCGGAGAGAGGAGGGCTTGACACACAGACTCTACCCACACACACACAGGCACATGATTGCCCAGCACATAAAAATTAATAAATATTTGTGCTTACCTGAAATCGTCGACCCCGTCTTCTTCTTCCCACACAACGAACTTTATTGCATATTCGCTTTAGCATTCAATTTAAAAATAAATAAACTTATTGGGTTTGTATTACACCAACATTCCTGTGGACACACTATACCTACACACATTCCTGTCCAAAGAGATTCCAAAGGTTGATTTGGAACATACTATAGGTGCCCTTTATATCTGTACTTATAAGAAATTAGTCAAAACATGTTTACATCCCAGTTTCACTAAACTAATATATGTATTTTTTTCCCCATAATACAGAATCTCCTCATGTTATCCTGGAAAGAGCTGTGTATCCTCTTTTTATTCCTAAGGTGATCACATTAAAAAGTTCAGTAGATTTTAGTTATAAACAGAACAGTAAAACTGGAACAGTTTCTTCTTTGTTTATTAGATGTAAGCACAATTTATATGAAATCTTTAAGATCCTGTCTAAATGTATTTTGTGATTATGACACTTTTCCTTACTCAAGATATGTTAACTTTCAGCTAGTCAGTTCTATGATGATAGCAAACTGATATTTTTATAATATTTATTTATTGAAAATCCTAAATCCTAATCTAATGGTCTGTATTTATTCATTTTTTATCTGTGGAAAGGAAACGTTATTTAAAAAACGAATTTCTAGATTATGATTTTCTAACTCTTTTGATGTGCTCTGTAAAACAGAGACCTTCCAAAACGCCGGCTGTGAATTGGATATGTTACAGCTCTAACAATTACCAAGACAGTTTGACAGTCACGTAAGTCACACATTTATCTTCTAATACCCTGCAATTGTATATATATTTACAATTACATACAGTTAAACCAGAAGTTTACATAAACTGAATAAAAAGGCACATTTTTTTAAATGTCAGATGTTAAATGTGACTAAACTTTTTCTCTTTAAGGTAAGATAGGATCACCAAAGCTGTTTCTATTTGCTTAATAGCAAAATAATAAGAGAGATTATATATATATATATATATATATATATATATATATATATATATATATATATATATATATATTTTTTTTTTTTTTTTTTTTTTACTTTTCTTGAAAGTCAAAAGTTTACATACAATAAGATTATTATGCCTCTGAAAAAGAGAGTTTCATTATACACAGTGAAATGAGTCAATACCAACATGTGCTGAAAGGCCACTCAGCAAGGAAGAAGCCATTACTCCAAAAGCATCTTAAAAAGCCAGATTACAATTAACTAAATTACACTGGCAAAAAGATTAATTTTTGTAGACATGTCCTGTGCTCTGATGGAAATAAGATTGAACTGTTTGTTCATAATGACCAGATTTGGAGGACAAAGAGAGAAGCTTACAAGCCTATTCCAATCGTAAAGAATGGGGGCGGCAGCATCATGTTGTGGGGCTGTTTTGCTGCAGGAGGATGCACTTCACAGAATAGATGGCATCATGAAGAAGACATCAGCCAGGAAATTTGGTTATAATGGGTCTTCCAAACAAACCATGACCCTAAGCATACTGCCAAATTGATTAAAGGGTCACACTTTACAATAAGGTTCATTAGTTAATTTTAATTTATGCATTTACTAATATGAACAAACAATGAACATTACATTTACTACGGTATTTGTTCATGTTAGTTAACATTGGTTAATGAAAATACAGTTGTTCATTGTTAGTTCATGTTAACTCATCATGGTGCATTAACCAATGTCAACAAGCATGGACTTGGATGTTAATAATGCTTTAGTAAATGTTCAATTATGATTAATAAATGCTGTACATGTGGTGTTCATCATTAGTTCATATTAGTAAATGCATTAACTAATGAACCTTATTGTAAAGTGTTACCAATTAAAGTGCTTTAGAGACAACAGAGTGAATGTTTTGGAGTGGCCATCACAAAGCCCTGATCTCAACCCAGGAAATTTGTGAGCAGAGTTGAAAAAGCTTGTGCGAGCAAGACAGCCAACAAATTTGACTCAGTTACACCAATTCTTTCAGGAGGAATAGGACAAAACTCCACCAAACTTTTGTGAGAAGCTTGAGGAAGGATACCTAAAGCATTTGACCCAAGTTATGTGGTTTAAAGGCAAAGCTAAAAAAAAATACTAAGGAAATGTAAGTAAACTTTTGACTGTCTAGAAGTTAATAAAAAATATCTTTAAAAAATCTTGTTATTCTGCCATTTTTTGCAAATGTAAATCATTTTAGTAACCCTAACGGATCTAAAGTAGTCAACATTTAGCATGATTTTACATCAGACTTTTTTTTTTTGAATGTCATGTGCCTTTTTTATAGTGTATGTAAACGTCTGGTAAACGTACTGTATGTGTTTTTTTTGTTTGTTTGTTTTTAGCAAACTGCTAAAAATGTACAGATTAATTTAACATAAATAAGTGGATAATTAAAGCATGAAATGGAAATTGGTTGAAATAACAATCATGAAAAATATGCATGTTTTAAGCAATTTTTATATTCATTTTTAGACAATACACAAATAAAGGTATACAGGCTGTCACTGAGGTGGTTCCTTTTTAAAAGAAACAAATTTGGGTCCCACTTTATATTAAGTTGCCTTAACTAATATGTACATACAAAGGAATAAATAGTTGTTACAATGTACTTATTGTGTAAATACATGTATTTACTGTATACATGCCTGATTAAATACCTGTATGTAATTACATCTGAAATTAACTTCTGTAATTACATTTGCAAATACACTGTTGACCATCCCTTACACTTTAACCCACCCTTAAACCTACCCATGCCACCAAACCTGTCCATAACTCTACCCCTATCCCAACTCAAAAGCACCACAAGTGTTCTCAATTACATTATGAACACAGTAAGTACATTGTATTTATTTTTTGATGCAAGTACATAGTAGTTAAGGACACTTAATATAATGTGGGACCCAAATTTGTACCTAAAAGGTCCATATTAATACCTTAAGGGTACATTTTAGTACCTAAAAAGTACAAAAGTGTTTCTCCTAAATTTTTCAGGTACTAATATATACTTTTGAGGTACCAGTATGGACCCCTTAAGTACAAATGTGTACCTTTTAAAAAGGAACCACCCCAGTGACAGCCCGTGTACCTTTATTTTGGATAATTTTTATTTATGAGTTTTAACTTCAGAAGAGTTTTTTTTACTTGGAAGTAATGATATCAAACCTTTATAGAATAAGCAAATGTTAACATTTCAGGTACATACATTACAGTAAATGTAGAGAACCTGAGAATGTTTTACATATATATAATCTGTTGGTGACTTTTCTATTTGCATTTTTTCTTGTAGCCTGCAGGAAAATTTAGATTGGCAGTGTTTATTTTGCTAGTTAGTCTTAAAGAGATAGTCCACCTGAAAATTGAGAAACACTTGTTCCAACCGGTTTGACTTCTTTCCTCTGTTGAACACAAAAGAAGATATTTTAAAGAATTCTGGAAACCTGTAACCATTGGCATCCATATTTGTTTTTCCTACTATGAAAGGCAATGGTTGCATGTTTTCAACACTCTTCATTTTTTCTTTCATATAACAAATAGTTTAAGTTCATTATAATTATCCTGATCTTTATTGGTGTCTTAATTTGTTGGCGACTTTTCTATTTGCATGCTTTCCTAAAGTCTGCAGGACAATGAAATATCACAGAGTTTGCATTGCTAGTGCACATTGTTAGTCTTAAAGGGATAGTTCAACTGAAAATTGAGAAACACTTTTTTTTTGTGTTGAACACAAAAGAAGATATTTTGAAGAATGCTGAAGATCTGTAACCATTAACTTCAATAGTAGGAAAAACAAATATAAAAGTCAAAGATTACAGGTTTTAAGGGTTCTCCAGAATGCCTTATTTTGTGTAAAGAAATTCAGAAAAATTTGGAAACATGAGTGAGTAAATAGTATAATTAATGATTTAATATTAGCAATATTTTTTTTATGACCAAATATGATTTTATTTTTAGTTATCTATAATTATCCTCATCTGGATGCATTTGTATTTTCTTTCAGCTGCTCAAGTTGTGGTGAAACTGATAATCATGATACAATCCAACTGCAATTGCAAAATGCAGACTGCGATGACATTTCATGGTATGTGCAAGATGGCGGTAAATCAAAGCAATCCCGCGTAAGTATAGTCTAAAACACACAGTGAACTTATGTTTAATCTTACTAAAATGCTTAATAAATTTCAGTAACACTGAATAATAGTCCATTGGTTAATGTATTTACTAAAAAACAAACATGACTGGCCTGCCTTTAGTACCGACCTGTCTCCGATTATTTTGAAGTGTAATTACAGGTATGGTTGGGTTTTGGGGGTAAGGAACAGGAATGGGTTATATTTTCAAACAAAAATTAGGTTCCAGGATCAACATAGATATTAATCCAGGATCGCATCAAACTTGGCAAAATCATGACATGCGGAAGGGGAAACAGGTACTTGACTGGCCTGCCTACAGTCCCGACTTGTTTTCATTAGAGAATGTGTGGTGCATTTTGAAGTGCAATTACAGTTATGGTTGAGTTTAGGGGTATGGGAACAGGTATGGATTATATTTTCAAACAAAAATTATGTTCCAGGATCAGTATAAATGTTAATCCAGGACTGCATCGTACTTGGCAAAATCAGGATGTGCGGAAGAGGATAAAGGGAATTGACTGGCCTGCCTACAGTCCCGACCTGTCTCCAATAGAGAATGTGTGGCTTTTTTATTTGCATTTTCCTTACTGTCCCAACTTTTTCAGATTTAAGGTTGTAGATAATGTCAGTAAATACATTAGCTAACATTAACTAATGGACCTTTACTCTAAAGTGTAACCAAAATTTCTTACTTTCCGTTCTTATGCTGTGGTCACACTAGATTTCGAGCATCCCAAAATTTTTCATATAATGCTGTGAAAAGGCGCAGGATTAAACAAGATGATTAGACATTTCAATAAGCGAGCGACTGGTCCATATTTTACATTTCTGCACAGAGACGTCATGTTTTGATTGGTCCCATGCAGACACATGACACAACAGAGTTCACTAAGCTTGAACTTTGCAGAACTTGTCACACAAGCTTGGGTTTCCAGTCTGTCGCATTCACATGCGTATGAATGGAAGTCCATGGGGCGAAATGTGCAGTGTGATCGTGGCTTTAGACTTTACTTTAACCATAATATACTCTGCTTTTAATAACCGTTTTTTTCCAACAACTTTTTTTCTCTTATCTAGAAAGACAGTTCTAAGAGAAACTGCTTACAAAAACGCAACAAGGTGATGAATCCACAAAAAGGAAATAATGAAGATTTTGACATTAAAGCGAACTCGATCAGACCTTTAAAGATGGATCTCCTCGTGTTGGTGTCTTGTGCGTTCATTTCTCATTTTACAAGCTATTCTGTTACAGCTATAAAGTGCCTCTTATAACTCTTTCCCTATGATTTAGGCAAAAAAGGGAGCGCAATTTCATACGGGACGTTTACAATTCAATATTCCTTAATAAAGATGAGCAAAGATGAGGTGAAGAGCGCCGTCAAAGCCCAGCTGAGTCAAATCGGCACATCACTTGACACAGAACAGGTAACAAATAGTCTACCGTAAGAACAAAATGAACAAAACTCTGGACCAGATTTACTTAAAAGAGACTATATTCAGGCCTGTAGCCACCCTGGTGAAATGGGTGCTTCTTTTTTTTCTCAAAAAGTGGACCACCTCATTTTCTATTTAACTATGAAGTTTAAATACTGCATTAGTGACATTAAAGCACTATTTTTTGCTGGATTAGCTTGTTGGGGTCATCATAACCACACATTTGGATGTACTAAAAGCAATTCCTAAAGAGTTTTAAAATAAATAAATCAAGTCAAGTCAAGCTTTATTGTTTTTCTGCTACATGTGTGGACATACAGAAAACGAAATGTTGTGTCTCGCCAGACAACAGTGCTACATAAATGAATCATACAGTAAATACAAACACGACACTGGACATAGGAGCTATTTTAAAAAAGCCATGCATAACTAAAATATACTATAAGATACTTAACTATACACATAAGACAGGCTATACAAGTACTTTTACATATGTCTGAACAATGTTGTGCAGGATATTGTGCAAGAGAGGGATTAAATGTTTTATATTGTGCAAAAGAGGCATTTAAATTGTTTAAATATGAAAACAATATTTATTTTTGCAATACAAATTTATTAAATCACATATCCTAATAAAAAATTCGATATCTGTAAAAAATATAAATTAAAACCTTCCTATAGTCATTTATTATGCAAATAACAAACTGCACAGCACATTCAACTTTCATCAGTCGGAATTTGGAAGCAGAATCTGGCGCAGTGTGAATTCAGAATGGGAAGTTACGCCATGCCAAATTCGGCATCCCAAATTCTGTACTGACAGCCAACATAAGATTCCGCTTGGTCTGTAAAGCCTTCTTCGATTGGATATTTTCACAATTTATTATGGCATAGCAGTCAAAATAGGACACATGAGCTCATGTATATCCCTTTAAGGTTAATCATTGAGTTCTTTAACAAGGACTGCACAATATATAAAGTTGAAGTCAAAGTTATTAGCTCTTTTGTGAATAATTATTGTTGTGCTGGATCATCTACTAAATATTAGTATTTAGAATCTATAAGTTAATGCCTAGTCATTTAGCTTCTTTTAAGAAGAAACATTCTAACAGTTAGAATCAGTTATTTGCCTCATTTAAAAAGAACACCCTACAAGAATACACTTCCAATCCACTCATCCTGTGATCATCTGTAGAAGCATTGTCTGTCAGTTTATTATCTGTTTGTATTTATATTCTATCTCAGATATTATTGTTATGTACATAGAAAACGATAGCTCATTTTATGTACATCTTTTTACATAGTGTCACTCTGTTTCAACATACTCAATGTGGCATGGAATAAAGCAGCATTCTCCCACAATCTCACGTGATGGAAAGAGTTTATCTGTCTGTCTAACTTTGACAAGAGAGACGCCGGAGTGAGGGCAGAACAATTGTTTTTCAAATATTTCTCAAGTGATATTCAATAGAGCAAAGACATTTTAATAGTAATTCTGATAATATTTTTTCTTCTGGAGAAAGTCTTATTTGTTTTATTTCGGCTTGAATAAAAGTAGTTCTTTAAGTTTAAGTTTTTTAAGGTCAGTATTATTAGCCCTCTTAAGCAATATTTTTTTGATAGTCTACAGAACAAAGCCCTGTTGTACAATTAGGACACTACAATAACAATGGTGCAAAAAAAAAAAAAAAAAGAGTAAAATGCCCACACTAAATCTTAGCAAAACATTTTGCATCATTTATTTAATGCAAATGCAATAAGGCTAGTTGCATAAGTGAAGTTTATTGGTAAAAAATATTTGAGAGGATCATGTGCTTATGATTGCTTGCGGCAGATCCCACATTATTCAATTCATGATTCACCAATCAAGAGATTCTTAAGCCACTATAAATACCCTAAGTTCCATATAACAGATATATTCGTTTGGAAGAATCCCCTCTTCCACTCTTACTCCTCCTCCTTTCTTAGATGGGTGGCACGGTGGCTCAGTGGTTAGCACTGTTGCCTTACAGCAAGAATGTCACTGGTTCTAGTCCTTACCAAGCCAGCCGACATTTCTGTGCGGAGTTTACACGTTCTCCCCATGCTCACGTGGGTTTCCCCCGGGTTTCCCCGGTTTCCTTCCACCATCCAAAAAACATGCAACTTAAGTTAATTGACTATATAGGAGCCATATTACTTTTCATTTAATTATAATGTTTATTTGTATACTGATTGGTTTGAGTTTCACAGTGACGTTTTATGTTTTGGTCACGTGGGCATAACTGGCACCTGCTCGAACATATAAAGCGCGTGCACAATCACACAGGTGGAAGGAGAGAAGGAGAGTGGGGTAGCCGTATTTTTTGTTGACCGCAAACAGCCACGCAAACAGCAGCGCAAACAGCCACGCAAACAGCCACGCAAACAGCAGCGCAAACCAAGCAACGCAAAACTGTATCACAACGGCACACGCAACAATCATCACACCAACGCAATAATCGGCACCATACAGGTATTCAAAGACACAAATTGCTGTATTGTTTTTTCATGCTTCAAGTTACATAAAGTCTTTCCATATAACATCTTGGGCTCAGTGTCTCTGTCTAAAGCCACCAGCGCGTCACAAATATAAAGGACCCTCACTGCCTCTCGAGCGACTTATAGGAGGCATCAGGAAGTCGCAATATTTTGTCAACAAAAAACGGCATCTTATCAGGAAAATCATCGCTCGCAAAATCAGCGCAAAGACGAATCAGGAAGACGCCAAGTAAGTGATGCGATTGCAAACCAAATGGGCCACGTCATGTGTTCGTTTTCATAGGACAGATAAGTTTATCTGTGGATATATGTGTGGATGAGGAATCTGGTTGGCATTGGTGCATGTTAAAGTTGTTTGGAATGCAAATCGGATGCGCGAGGTCGCGCGACTTACTTTGGTGTCTGTAGGAAGTCTGCACTTTGCGGCTTGTTTGTGTGATGCCGTGATGTTGTTTGGAAGGAAAATGAACTGCTGTTGAATTGAATCGAATCGTTTGAGCGTGTTCAAACGTTGCATTGTGTTTGGATGTTGTGATTCACTGAACACTGAATCAAAAGAGTCACTATGAGTCAAACTGGTGGTACCCCGTGCTCGCTTGAAGAGATGGGAAAGAAAAGGGAAAGCAAACTCACTCAAAAGGCCTTGCTGAATAAAATTGAGAGATTGCAATGTGAACGTAAACGTGCTGTTGATAAAATCAAAGGGTTGATACCAAGAATGAAAGAATATATGAAACAAAAGGCAAACATCCTTCAAATAAAGCAATGTTTAATGACTTTAAACACAATGTGTGAGAGTGCTGTTAATGCACATGATGAACTTATGCCATTACTTCCTGAGGATGAATTTCTTAAACAAAAGGAATGGTTTTTAAGCATAATGAATTACAGCAGTGTGTTTCAAAACCAAACTGAGCAATGGATCAGTGAAACTGAGCAAACCCAGGGTGTTTCACAGAATGCAACAGAAATGAACGAAAATGTGATTTCTGCAAAATCAAATGAAGTTGAAAATGAGGATGAAATTAATCCACGTGATAGTGTCTCAAACATAAGCTGTAACAAATCATCACTGCCAAAACATTCTTCAACCTCATCTGCACGTTTAAAAGCCCAAGCTGAGTTGGCTGCTTTAGCCATGAAGAAAAAATTATTAGAAGAAAGACATGCACTGGAAGAAGAGGAGGAAAAGTTGCGTAAAAGGAAAGAAAGATTGCAACTGGATGCTGAAATTGCAGGAGAACAGGCAAAACTTGAGGTTCTCAAAACACACAGTACAACAACAAGTGTGATACTGACATCAAATGTTTCAGATGGGATGAACTCTTATGTGGCAAAACAGTCTAAACAACCACTCAATGTTGATGCAGGTGAATTTATTCCATCAGATTCAAATAAGGAGAGATATTTAGGAGCTAAACCCAAAGTCAAGCTTACTCCAGTGTTGGACAATATAACTCCATCAAACATCATTGACCCACCATTTTCGCAAAACCGCCTGAATTCTTTCGACATGCAAGATTCACAAGGACCACATGATTTCAATACAAATATTTTCATGGATTCGGAAACCAAAAATTGTGTTCTTGGTCTCATGAAGAAACAGAATGAGGTAACAACACTGTTGATGCAGCAACAGGGGCTTTCAGCTTTACCAAAAAGAGAAATACCCATATTTGATGGTGACCCACTGAAATACCACTCTTTTATTAGAGCTTTTGAGAATGGTATTGAGAAAAATATAAATGACAACTGTGACCGTTTGTATTTCTTGGAGCAATATACAAGGGGCCATGCTAAAGCACTTGTGGGGAGCTGTCATTATATGAATCCAGATCGAGGATATTTGAAAGCAAAAACTTTGTTGAAGGAACAGTTTGGGGACGAACAGAAAGTGGCCTCTGCTTATATGGACAAAGCCCTTTTATGGTCTCCAATTAAAACCGAGGATGTGAAGGCTCTGCAGGATTTCAGTTTCTTTCTCAGAGGCTGTTGTAATGCAATGGAGGATGTGCAGTATCTTCATGACTTAGACATGCCTTCTAATATGTTGTGTATTATTAAAAAACTTCCATATAAACTCAGAGATCGATGGAGGAGCCAGGTTTGTGAGCTGCAGGAAAGAAATAACCAGAGAGTTAAGTTCAAAGACATTGCTGATTTCATTGAGAAGCAAGTGAAAATACTCACAGATCCGGTGTTTGGTAACATACAAGACACTACATCAGTAAGTGGAAATAAAGGAATGAACAAACTTAAGTCACAATATCGATCAGGAAACAAAGGAATCAGCTTTGCGACCAGTGTGGGCGCTGTGGAAAGTAAATGTCAGTCTGAAAAGAAAAGGAAGGAAATTATAACAACAGATAAGAAAGTGTGTATGTGCTGTGGAGGAGGACACACCCTAGATATGTGTGTACAGCTGGGGAAGATGGTACACGAGAAGAAGATAGGCTTCTTGAGGGAAAATGGTATATGTTTTGGCTGTTTGTGTACAGGAGGACACATCAGTAAAAATTGCCGTAAAAGGATTTCCTGTTCAAAGTGTAACCTTAAGCATCCTACAGTACTTCATAGGGAACCTGCACATGTTACTGAGCAGACTGAGAGGAACACAGTGGTGCCTGTTGACAACATGCTGGTGTCAAGTGGTCTTACAGGGGCTGGAGATGAGGACTGCAAGCTACCCATAGTACCGGTTCAGGTAAAATCTAATAAAGGAAGCAAAATTATTAATACCTATGCATTTTTGGACCAAGGGAGCACTGCAGTGTTTTGTACAGAGAACTTGATGCACAAGCTTCACCTTACAGGAAGGAAGGGGCGTATTCTTCTACGAACCATGGGGCAGGAGAAGGTTGTGAGTAGCAACATTATATCTGGTTTGGAGGTTGCAGCTCTGGAAGGAGATCGTTTTCTTGAGCTGCCAAAAGTTTATACACAAGAGTCCATGCCAGTGCACCGAGGAAATATTCCAACTAATAGGGATATTAAAAGATGGTCTTACTTAAAACACATTCATTTACCTCAGATCGATTCCGAAATAGAACTCCTGATAGGAACCAATGTCCCTAAAGCACTGGAACCATTACAAGTGGTAAGCAGTGTAAATGATGGACCATATGCCATTAGAACCATGTTGGGCTGGACTGTTAATGGACCACTGATGGGAGACAGTGGAGAAAGGGTTAACTGGAAACAGCCCCTGGTAATGGTTAATAGAGTGTCAGCTGTAAATCTGGATGAGATTTGGCACCAACAGTTTAAAACTGACTTCCCTGAAAACCGTCTCGATGATTATGCTGGTATGTCAAGAGAAGATCAAAAATTCCTAGAACTAGTGAGTAATTCAGTAAAACATGTGAATGGGCACTACCAAATTGCATTACCATTAAGGAGCATTGACGTCAGCATGCCAAAAAACAAGAACATTGTCGAACAGCGTTTGCATCATCTGAAAAGGAGGTTTCAGAAAGATTCATTATTTCATGCTGAATATAACAACTTTATGAATGATCTGCTTCTTAAAGATTATGCTGAGAAGGTGCCTGTAGAGGAACTAGACCGCAGTGATGGAAAGGTATGGTATATACCACACCATGGAGTGTTTCATCCCACCAAGGGAAAGATGAGAGTTGTGTTTGACTGTGCAGCGAGTTATCAAGGAACATCGTTGAATGCTCAGCTCTTACAGGGCCCAGATCTTACGAGTTCTTTGATAGGAGTCATGACTCGTTTTAGAAAGGAACCAGTAGTAATCATGGCTGATGTTGAATCCATGTTTTACCAGGTACGGGTCTCTTCGGATTACTCAGACCTGCTTAGGTTTCTTTGGTGGCCTAATGGAGATGTGGAACAGCAACCTGTTGAATACCGTATGAAGGTGCATTTGTTTGGGGCAGCATCATCACCTAGTTGTGCCAATTATGCCCTCAGAAGGTGTGCAGAGGATTATGGATGTCACTACAGTGAGAATGCAGTAGACAAATTATTGAACTCTTTTTATGTAGATGACTGCCTTGTGTCAGTTGTTACAGAGAAGGAAGCAGTGTCACTTTACCAGGAGCTGGTTTCTCTGTGTGCCAGGGGTGGGTTTTCCCTCACAAAATGGATAACCAACAGGCCTGGTGTATTGGAAGCTATCCCTGAAAGTCACAGAGCAAGAGGCATGGAACGGTTAAACATGGAGTTGGATTCATTACCTGTGGAGAGAGTGCTGGGTTTGGAATGGTGCATAAAATCAGACTGTTTTAAGTTCAAGATTGTACTAAAGGATAGACCACTCACCAGAAGAGGAATTCTCTCTACTATCAGTTCAATTTATGACCCTCTGGGAATGCTAAGCCCTGTCATTTTAACAGCAAAGAAAATTCTGAGAGATTTGTGCAGGAGAGAAATTGGCTGGGATGACACTGTGCCGGAGTCCGTGTCAAAGGATTGGCTGAAATGGCTGCAGCAGCTGCATTTGTTGGATGTGTTTAAGGTGGACCGATGTGTGAAACCATCATGCTTTGGAGATGTTGTTACAGCCCAGTTACACCATTTTAGTGATGCCAGTCAGGATGGGTATGGAACAGTGTCTTACCTGTTGCTGAAGAACCAGCATTCAGTAATGCACAGTGCTTTCATCATGGGGAAGGCAAGAGTGGCTCCGTTAAAATCCGTAACCATCCCTAGAATGGAGCTTATTGCTGCTACCATGGCCAGTCGCATGGACATTCTTTGGAGGAAAGAGATGCATATGGATCTTTTGGATTCTGTGTTTTGGACAGACAGTACATCTGTGCTCAAATACATCCGAAATGAAACCTCACGATTCAAAGTTTTCGTTTCTAATCGGGTCTCTCAAATCCTGAAAGTTTCCAGTCCTGAGCAGTGGAGGTATGTGGACACTGCAAGCAATCCAGCTGATATGGCATCTAGAGGTGTTAAGGTGGATGTGTTTATTCAAAACACTACATGGGTGTCAGGGCCTCACTTTCTTTTACATCCGGAGAGTGAGTGGCCTGTAAACAAGGAGGACGTCAACTACCTTTCATCTGAAGACCCCGAGGTCAAAAATGTTGCTGCAACAAACGTTACACAACTCAAAGAAGATCCAGTCACTTACCTGATCAAGTATTTTTCTTCCTGGACACGCCTTAAGAAATCCGTAGCATGGTTCTTGAGGATCAAGGACTGGCTCATGTCTTGTTTAAAGGAAACAAGGCATTTTCATCAGACCGTTGTACAGTCTGACAACAATGCACAGCAGAGCTCCTCCGTGGCAGAGGAGATTGATTATTTTAAAAGGACAAGCAGTAAACTTACAGTGGAGGACTTGGACCGGGCTGAGCTTGCCATCATTAAATTCTGTCAGGGACAGAGATTTCCTGAAGAGCTAGCCAGTCTGGAGAAAGGGCAACGTATTAAAATATCCAGTCACCTCCATAAACTCTGTCCACAGCTGCAAGATGGAATCCTGAGAGTTGGTGGTCGTCTCTGTAGGTTGGCTATGCCTGTGGAAGTTAAACACCCTATAATATTAACAAAAGATCTTCACATTTCAGAACTCTTGCTGAGACATATCCATCAGGAAGTGGGGCATGGTGGACGGAACCATATGCTGTCCAAATTGAGGGAGAAGTACTGGATAACTGGTGTCAGTGTAGCCATAAGGAAAGTACTGTCCAAATGCATCGTCTGTCGCCGTCTAAATGCTCTGCCAGTTTACCAGCAAATGGCAGACTTGCCACACGAAAGAATAGTCCCAGATGAACCACCATTTACTCGAGTGGGAGTGGACTATTTTGGACCTTTTGAGGTTAAGAGCCGAAGGAGCATGGTAAAGCGGTATGGGGTTATATTTACCTGTCTTGCCATCAGAGCTGTACACCTTGAGGTTGCTCCATCATTGGATACGGACTCATTCATTAATGCACTCAGGCGTTTCATTTCCAGAAGGGGACAGGTGCGAGAGATCCGTTCAGATAACGGAACTAATTTTGTAGGTGCAGAACATGAGTTGAAAGCTGCTATTAAACAGTGGAACCAGGGGCAGATCAATGATCTTTTGCTGCAGAAGGGAATCAGATGGAGTTTTAACCCACCGGCTGGCTCTCATCATGGAGGATCATGGGAGAGGTTAATAAGATCAGTGCGTAAAGTCCTTAATTCAATGTTTAAGGTGCAAAACCTGGATGAAGAAGGTCTTCACACAGTGCTCTGTGAGATTGAAGCCATCATCAACAGCCGTCCAATCACCAAGGCTTCCATGGATCCAAATGACCTGGAAGCACTAACTCCAAACCACTTGTTGCTGTTAAAGACTTCACCATCATTACCCCCAGGGTTGTTCCAACCGACAGACATGTATGCACTTAGGAGGTGGAAACAGGTACAATACATGTCCGATCTATTCTGGAAGAGATGGGTTAAGGAATACTTACCTCAGCTACAGGAGCGTCAGAGATGGATTGGAGTTAAGAGGAACCTCGTTGTGGGAGATCTTGTGATCATTATGGACAGCACAGCTCCTAGAAATTCTTGGCCAACAGGTCGAGTGATCCAAACCTTCCCAGACCGAAGAGGATTTGTCCGTCAAGTACGGATTAAAACAAAAACCAGCTGTTTGGAAAGACCTATTACCAAGGTCTGCTTGCTGCAGGAGGCTGAGTTTGATTAAATTTGAACTACAGTTAAATTATTTTCTTTTTTTTTTGATAATGCCTTTTGTGGATTATTTTTTTTGCTTTTTTGTGGATTTTGCCATTAGGAGACAAAGAAGAAAAGTATGGACATTTTACTGTTGGACTTTACAGTTGAACTTTTGTGTGTTTGATTTATGTCTCCTATCTGTAATTTTGGATAATTATTATGTGGTGATCTAATAATTAGGGGCTGGTGTATAGGAGCCATATTACTTTTCATTTAATTATAATGTTTATTTGTATACTGATTGGTTTGAGTTTCACAGTGACGTTTTATGTTTTGGTCACGTGGGCATAACTGGCACCTGCTCGAACATATAAAGCGCGTGCACAATCACACAGGTGGAAGGAGAGAAGGAGAGTGGGGTAGCCGTATTTTTTGTTGACCGCAAACAGCCACGCAAACAGCAGCGCAAACAGCCACGCAAACAGCCACGCAAACAGCAGCGCAAACCAAGCAACGCAAAACTGTATCACAACGGCACACGCAACAATCATCACACCAACGCAATAATCGGCACCATACAGGTATTCAAAGACACAAATTGCTGTATTGTTTTTTCATGCTTCAAGTTACATAAAGTCTTTCCATATAACATCTTGGGCTCAGTGTCTCTGTCTAAAGCCACCAGCGCGTCACAAATATAAAGGACCCTCACTGCCTCTCGAGCGACTTATAGGAGGCATCAGGAAGTCGCAATAGACTAATCTAAATCAGCACCATAGACATGCTCCAAATAAGTAGTTATCTCTTTAGAGCAATCACTATCTGTTAATTAGCTACTACAGCAGGGGAGTTTTCGAGATCTACCTAAGCTCAAACTCCCCTCATGCCTTGCAAACGGGAGGGAACCCTGGGCTCGAGGATCTTTAAGAGCTCAGGGCTCTCTTCCAGGACAGCCTTCCAAGCAAGGTTTATAATCAATCATAAGCTAAGCGTGAACTCTTGAAATTACAGTATGCACAGTTAAGTTAAAAAATTACCTTGAGTAAATCTGGTCCTACATTTTTGTATTATGTGTGTTGTTTTTGAACTGTATATATGTGTAATACTTATTTCCTTATATCCATTTTCCAATTGCAGTTCAAAGAAGACCTTCTGTTACAGATCTCTTCACTTTTAGAGGACTCTGAACCGCTCCAGCCCTCAGATGTGCAGTCTTATGCCAATGATTTGGTGAACATCGTTAAAGACGAAGGGAAAATGACTGTTGCTGCTCAGGTAATTCTGTGACCGAATGTATCATCATTAGAAATATGATCGAATGCTATTACTGGGGTGGCATGAAGGCTCAGTGGTTAGCACAGTCACCTCACTGCAAAAAAAGTTGCTTGTTCGATTCCCGGCTGGGTCCGTTTCTGTGTGGAGTTTGCATGTTTGCAGGGTTTTCTCCGGATGCTCTGATGTCCAAAGACATGCGCTATTGGCGAATTGGATGAACTAAATTGACTGTAGTGTATGTGTGTTTGAATGTGAGAGTGTGTTTTCCAGTAATGGGTTGCAGCTGGAAAGGCATCCGCTATATCAGTAGTTCTCAAACTTTTTTCACCAAGTACCACCTCAGAAAAAATTGTTTCTCAAGAACCACCTCAATGACTGGTATTGAAATAGTAGGCCTACTTAAGCGGCTACAGCACAGTTCACAATTGTGGCAGATTAAATCTTATTATTATGAATATCTATTATTGTCAGCCACTTTAAACATAAGAAATAGTTTGAACAATAACACACTTACAGGTAAAAAAGACAAATAAAATGTCAATGTTTAAATTCAAATGTGATTTTAAAAGTTAATTAAAAATGGCACTGTTCTTACAAAGTTAAAAGAAAACTGCTGTACTTAAATGTAAAATATTATTATAAATAATAATACTGGCCATCCCCAGCCAAGGTCAGCCCTGGCCAGCCCAGGTGGGGCCCACGCGGGCCAGCCCAGGTGAGTCCTACATTGGCCATCCCATCTTGGTGGATTCAGGGCATGTGCCCCAGTAAAAATCGCCAGTGCCCCAGTAAATGCTTTGAGGTACGATTTACTTTATATGCAAGTGCTATGTGTGTCAGATAAGCAAGTAATTATAACATTGGGATAAAAAAATACGAGATGCACCCCCAACAACCGTTACAAGTATGGGAAGGAAAATAACCTCAAATGATAGAATACATAACAAACATTAGAAAAATTAAAATAAATTAAAAGTTTAACCTATTAAATCTATTAATCTAACCTATCAATTTCCTGATCACATCATTGTTATCGTACACGTCAAAGGGTTAAAAGTGTGTTAACTTTTTTACTTGAAATATTCAGCAATTCCTCCGCGTACTACTAGACGGAAGCCCATGTACCACAGTTTGAGAACCACTGCGCTATATAAAATGTATATCCATTCATTCATTTTCTTGTCAGCTTAGACCTTTTATTAATCTGGGGTCGCCACAGTGGAATGAACCGCCAACTTATCCAGCAATTTTTTTTACGCAGCGGATGCCCTTCCAGCCGCAACCCATCTCTGTGAAACATCCACACACACACACACTCATACACTACGGACAATTTAGCCTGTACCGCATGTCTTTGGACTGTGTGGGGAAACTGGAGCACCCAGAGGAAACCCACGGAAAGGCAGGGAGAACATGCAAACTCCACACAGAAACGCCAACTGAGCCGAGGTTCGAACCAGCGACCCGGCAACCTTCTTGCTGTGAGGCGACTGCACTACCTACTGCGCCACTGCCTCGCTCATAAAATGTATAATATGTCGGAATAGTTAGTGGTTCATTCAGCTCTGGTGACCATTGATAAATAAGGGACTAAGCAGAAGGAAAATAAATGAATGAATGCTATTACTGTAACCACAGGGAGTAACACCACAACAGAAGGTAGGATCCAATATGCAGGTTTATTCACAGTCAGGCAAGCAGTGGTCAATACGGGAGCAAACAGGTATGTGAGGACAATCCAGAATCGTAGTCAGTTAAACAATCAAGAGGTCGAAAGGCAGGCGGCAGACAAGGATAACTAAATAAACAAGGCTAGGTTCAAAACAGGAAAACAAGACAAGGAAACCACGTTGTAATGCTACTTTACAGTGAACAAGACTCGGCCAACTGAAGGGGTGAATTTGTGGCTTAAATAGTGTGTGTTAATCAGTCTCTGAAAGTCCTCAGGTGTGCAAATGTAATCAAGCTAGATGAGTGAGCAGGCGTGAGTGTCTAGGAGAAGTGCATGTATGCATATGTAGTCCAGAAGAAGGCAGATATGTAGTTTTATGAGTGAGTGTTTACCAGCGACATCTGGTGGTTGTTCGCTGGTGAACATGACAATTACTGCACAACAGCTGATTGAGCCATCTTCTTTTTTTTTTCACAGGAATATGCTGGTCAAATATTAAGCGTTCTTGGTAGCTCCCTGACCTCCATTGATCTGACTCCGGGTAACATCTCTGCACTAGCTGACACAGCCGCACTCATTGTACAGTCTTCTAGTCACCTTCTTGGAGCCTTTGATAGGGACAAAGAGGTAGGTTTTACAAATAACCTTGACATCTTTTTTAAAGTTGGTTACTAGCTTATCGACTAGCCCTGAGCAGTAGTCCTGAGCCCATATGGTGATGTCGCTTATATAAAGTGACGATTCTTAATGCAGTGTCGCCTGAAGGATCGGTATCTCACGTATTTGATGGCGATCCTCAGCCCATCTTTGGTCCTTAAGAACTAGACCTTTCTTGGATGCTGCTTTTGTCCCAAAAAAACCTCAAGGACTGTGCTGTCTCAGCTCATTTTAAATAAGTAGCTTGAACAAACAGCAAACTTTATTTTTTGAGTGTAGACCAGTGATCATGTTTTAAAACACATATTGAACAAGTCAGGCAATTTGCATAAGCATTCTCCTGGCCTTTCAGAGCGACATCACTAATTATCTGCTCAGCGCGGTGGACTCTGTGCACACTTTCCTGCTAGCGAATAAAACACCTGATCAGGAGCCTGCGGTCATCAGCACTACAAATCTTAACATCTATGCCAACAGGTACGGACAATCAGAATACAAATCATATTTTTCATTAATGAAAAATTATTCCTGTTTTTGGTGTTTTGATTATTTCTCTGGTTAGGCTATCTCCACATAACCTTCAGAAAGAGCCTTTCGCAGTTGTAAACAGTTCAGCCAGCTTCAAGCTGCCAAACCTGGGCTCTGATATCCTGCCTGTGGGTGAACCAGTGGATGTAAAGGTGTGTATTAAACAAAAAAAAAACTCTAAAAATGATCAAATTAATTTATTAAGCATCATTTATGTGGCCTGTATTCGTTCTTTAATAGGATTTTTTATTTATGTGTTGTTGTTTTTTTTTTTTTTTTTTTTTTGAGGAAAACGGTTTAAAAAAAGTTATAACTGCTTTTTTTTCTAGCCAAAATCAAACAAATAAGGCTTTCTCCAGAAGAAAAAATATATAGGAAATACTGTACTGTGCTGATATATACACTTCCTCAAAAAAAGTCTAGTCATCGATCCCAGTTCGATAAGAGCAACAAATAATACCTTGACTTCCAGTTGATAATTTGGAAAAGTGGCAGAAGGTCGATTTTTCTGATGAATCATCTGTTGAACTGCATCCCAATCATCACAAATACTGCAGAAGACCTACTGGAACCCGCATGGACTCAAGACTCTCATCATGGTTTGGGGTTACATTCAGTATGGGGGCATGTGAGAGATCTGCAGAGTGGATGGCAACATCAACAGCCTGAGGTATCAAGACATTTGTGCTGCCCATTACATTACAAACCACAGGAGAGGGCAAATTCTTCAGCAGGATAGCGCTCCTCATACTTTAGCCTACACATCAAAGTTCCTGAGAGCAAAGAAGGTCAAGGTGCTCCAGGATTGGCCAGCCCAGTCACCAGATATGCACATTATTGAGCATGCCTGGGGTAAGATGGAGGAAATAATCTTAATGAACTCTGGGAGTCCTGCAAGAACACTTTCTTTGCCATTCCAGATGACTTTATTAATAAGTGATTTGAGTCATTGCAGAGATGTGTGGATGAAGTCCTCCAAGCTCATGGGAGTCCACTGCGGCATGACTTTATATTCTATACTGGACATTATTTCTGTTAAGTGACAAGACTTTTGTCTAAGCAAAGTCAGACCTTACTCTCCTAATTAAATAATTAAAAATCAAGGCTTGATCATATTATATTTTGGTAAAAAAAGAAAAGAAAAAAAAAGCTTAATCTAGAGGCCTTTGCCCTTCATTTAAGCCACTTCTGATACCAAATCAACTAGTAGTCAAGTTATTATTTGTTGTTACTAAAACTGTTGTCAGGTAATGTGTGTGTGTGTGTGTATATACATGCTTCTGCTGCAAAAACATTAAGGGATTACTAATTAGGTAATTTAATTACAGTTACTTATAATTTACTTGCCTTAAACACTCTACATAAATTGATCAGTTCTATTTAAATACAATTCAGAGATGCTGAGTAATATATAATTATTATTATCACTGAATAATTTTAGAATATTGAAAATATTACAGAATAATATTTGCTACTAAAGAATATTTATCATTTATCGTATGCTTATGAATATTACATTGAGAAATTATTTCGTGACAAAATAGGTATAGATTTAGATTTAGTGAAGCAGAGTAATTTTAAATAATTTAGTCAGTTATTTCCATATTAACTCAATTTTCAACTAAAGAGAAATGTATTTGTCTAACAGCTGCAGTAAAAAAAAAAAATACATATATATATATATATATATATATATATATATATATATATATATATATATATATATGATATACAGTCATTTACAGTGGATTTCACAGAAGAAAAAATTGTTTAATAAAAACATGAAAACATCATATTTGTGTGGTATTAGTTTAATATCTGACTGTTTTTCTATTGTTGTGACTTCAGAACTCATTTTCTGTGAAATTAATGCTGAATTAATACACACCGGTATACTGCAAATAGCTTCATATTTTTTGTAATTTTTTATCATTTTAACTGCAATTTTTCAAATCCGATGAACATAATACATAAACATATATGCTCTTTAATCACAGATGGCACATTATAACATTGATCCATGGGCTGAAGGTCATCCTATTTCGAGTATTGTGGCCAGCATGTCTCTCTCCAAAACAAACGGCTCTGGCATTCCTGTGGCAAACCTCACTGAGGAGATTGAGGTAAAATCACCAACCAACTGATCCTACTGATTAAAACAGGAAGTAAAAAAGTGAAAACAGAGAGTATAATTACTGACTCACTAGCATTTCCAAAATAACTGTATTTATAATAACTTTTCAAACTGATTTTAAGACATACACCACACGTGAATGGGTTAAAATGTAGTAAGTTAACTGCTAAATATCATTATACTTGCCAAATGTATTAACATTTTTTTTTTCTGAGAATGTATTATAAATATAAGTAATGTGTATTAGAAGAGGATTCAATTAGACGTTTTCTTGATCTCCAGATCTTTTTACCGAGGTTGAATGCCTCAACGGTGGACACCTCGGATGTAGAC
The DNA here is from genome assembly GCF_052040795.2 of Danio rerio. Lineage (NCBI taxonomy): Eukaryota > Metazoa > Chordata > Actinopteri > Cypriniformes > Danionidae > Danio > Danio rerio. Next base: position 73,557,364 of record NC_141027.1, read on the forward strand.
CTGGGACGCTACAGTACTACAGTCATCAATATAACCACCCCCAATATTACCCTGGTCATCAAGTTCAGTCCGTCGGAAGATTTAACACTGCTGGTACTTCTGGGTTATCAGAGTCAACCTACTGAAGGAAACAACAAAGCCACTGTTACTCTTCCACAGCAAGGAAACTCACAAGGTAAACAGGTATTGTTCTCTGATGAGTCCACCCTTACTGTTTCTCCCACATCCCAAAGAGTAACGATGTGGAGAAGCCCCAAAGAAACATACCTCCCAGACTGTTTCATGCCCAGAGTGAATCCATCCGTGATGATTTGGGCTGCAATATCATGACATACCCTAGGCCCAATACTTGCGCTAAATGGTCACTGCCAAGGACTACAGAACCATTCTGGAAGACAATGTGCACCCAATGTTTTAAACACTGTATCCTAAAGGCTGTGCCGTGTATTAGGAAGATAATGCACCAATACACACACTAAGACTGGTGACAGAGTGGTTTGATGGACACAAAAGTGAAGTTGAACATCTGCCATGGCCTGCACAGTCACCAGATGTAAATATTATTGAGCCACTATGGAGAAGCGAGCCATCCCTGTTACTACTTTTCTTATTTCTTTTTTTCTCACACAGACGAAAGGTACACATGGGTTCTGGGTCCTGATGCCTTGGCCCTAGATGTTGGGGTTTACAACCTTCTCATACGACCTAAAGTTCCTCCAGGTGTAAAGTCTATCAATGCTTCGGTAACTGTTACAAGTGTTACTGCTCAGTGCATTTTCTGGGAAGAGGCCAGAGCCAACTGGAGTGACTACGGCTGTAGGGTGAGTGTCATCAGAGCATCCCTTCAACAGGATTAAATGCATTTAGGGTCTGGAAATGTTGGAATTTTCTTAGAATATGTATTTAATATTGGAGTCACTTCACTATGATTTTGATATGGTGTGTTTAAATCAATTCAATGCTTAAAGGGACAGTTTACCCAGAAATTAAAGTTTACAGTCCTCACCCTTCACTTGTTTCAAATCTGTTTGAGTTTCTTTGTTCTGTTTAAGAGGAAAGAAGATATTTTGAAGAAAGCTGGAAACCTGCATCCATTGACTTCCATAGTATTTGTTTTTCCTACTGTGGAAGTCAATGGTTACAGGTTTTCAGCTTTCTTTAAAATATCATCTTCCTTGTTCAACAGAAGAAAGAAACCCATAAGTGTTTATGAGGATGAGTTAAAAGGTTCTTTGGTGAACTATCTCCTTAATGTCATTCTTATTAAACACTAACAAGGCTTTACCTCTGAAAGCTTTAGCTGTGCTTCTTTATTTTTTAGGTTGGCCCTAAAACGACTCCATATGTTACCCAGTGTCTGTGTACCCATTTAACCTTTTTCGGGAACAGTTTTTTCGTCATGCCCAATACAGTAGATCCAACCAAGTCTGCTCAGCTTTTTTCCAACTTCGCCCAGAACCCCGTAGTAGTGTGTTTTATCGGTGCCATTTTTGTGGCATTCATCCTGACAGCGGCGTGGGCTCGTAGGAAGGACCTAAAGGACAAAGCCAAGGTCTGTCTACAACTTTTCTAAGTTTATGGTCTCTGGGTGCCACCCATGTAATATTTTAAAATCAGCCTAAACATTCAACCCAGGCTCATTGTGGATATGTACCCCTGTATACATTTCTGGAGAGCGCGAAGTACATCCCAGGAGCTTTTTTGCAGTTTTGTTTTCGCAAATCCACCAGAGGCCAGTGTACAGATCTCAAATTTCTCTTGCGAGTGCCATTCGTGCCTGCTCTTCTCACATAAATCCACTAGATACTTTATATTTGCCATGATGACTGTACGTAATGTCTTGCTAGATTTTCTTCAAGATACTAGTATTCAGCTTAAAGTTACATTTAAAGGCTTAACTAGGCAAGTTGGGGGAATTAGACAAGTTATTGTATAACAATGGTTCGTTCTGTAGAAAATCGAAAAAAAAATTGCTTAATCGGGCTAATAATATTGACCTTAAAATTGTGTTAAAAAATTAAAAACTGCTTTTATTCTAGCCAAAATAAAACAAATAAGACTTTCTCCAGAAGAAAAAAATATTATAGGAAAACTGTGAAAATTTCCTTGCTCTGTTAAACATCATCTGTGAAATATTTAAAAAAGAAAAAAAAAACATCCAACCCAGGCTCATTGTGGATATGTACCCCTGTATACATTTCTGGAGAACGCGAAATATGTCTCAGGAGCTTTTTTGCAGTTTTGTTTTCGCAAATCCAACAGAGGCCACTGTACAGATCTCAAATTTCTCTTGCGAGTGCCATTCGTGCCTGCTCTTCTTACATAAATCCACAAGATACTTTATATTTGCCATGATGACTGTACATAATGCCTTGCTAGATTTTCTTCAAGATACTAGTATTCAGCTTAAAGTTACATTTAAAGGCTTAACTAGGCAAGTTGGGGGAATTAGACAAGTTATTGTATAACGTTTGTTCGTTCTGTAGAAAATCGAAAAAAAATTGCTTAATCGGGCTAATAATATTGACCTTAAAATTGTGTTAAAAAAATTAAAAACTGCTTTTATTCTAGCCAAAATAAAACAAATAAGACTTTCTCCAGAAGAAAAAATATAATAGGAAAACTGAAAATTTCCTTGCTCTGTTAAACATCATCTGTGAAATATTTAAAAAAGAAAAAAAAAACATCCAACCCAGGCTCATTGTGGATATGTACCCCTGTATACATTTCTGGAGAACGCGAAATATGTCTCAGGAGCTTTTTTGCAGTTTTGTTTTCGCAAATCCAACAGAGGCCACTGTACAGATCTCAAATTTCTCTTGCGAGTGCCATTCGTGCCTGCTCTTCTTACATAAATCCACTAGATACTTTATATTTGCCATGATGACTGTACATAATGCCTTGCTAGATTTTCTTCAAGATACTAGTATTCAGCTTAAAGTTACATTTAAAGGCTTAACTAGGCAAGTTGGGGGAATTAGACAAGTTATTGTATAACGTTTGTTCGTTCTGTAGAAAATCGAAAAAAAAATTGCTTAATCGGGCTAATAATATTGACCTTAAAATTGTGTTAAAAAAATTAAAAACTGCTTTTATTCTAGCCAAAATAAAACAAATAAGACTTTCTCCAAAAGAAAAAATATAATAGGAAAACTGAAAATTTCCTTGCTCTGTTAAACATCATCTGTGAAATATTAAAAAAAGAAAAAAAAAAACATCCAACCCAGGCTCATTGTGGATATGTACCCCTGTATACATTCCTGGAGAACGCGAAATTTGTCTCAGGAGCTTTTTTGCAGTTTTGTTTTCGCAAATTCACCAGCGGCCACTGTACAGATCTCAAATTTTTCTTGCGAGTGGCATTTGTGCTTGCTCTTTTTGCATAAATCCACCAGAGGCCGCTGTCGACTGACTGACTGGCTGACTGACTGACTGACTGACTGACTGACTGACTGACTGACTGACTGACTGACAGACTGACTGACTGACTGATCCCCCCACCCTCCACCTTTCCTAAACCCAACCGATAGTGTTTTCAAAAGCACAGATTGACAAATTTCCTTGCTCTGTTAAACATAATTTATGAAATGAAAAAAATTAAAATCTATGAAATCTAAAAAAAGAAAAAAAAATCACAGGAGAGCTAATATTTTTGACTTAAACTGTATATTATATTTGATATACTGCGTTTCATCCTCCAAAAGGTAAAGGTTACTGTGCTAGATGATAATGATCCTTTTGCTGAGTACTGCTACTTGGTGAAGATCAGCACTGGGCATCGGCCGGGATCTTCCACTTCATCACGGGTTGGCATTTGCATGCATCATAAGCTTTTCTTCAGGAAATATGAGTGTACCATACAAACTTTATAATGTCATTTCCACTCTTCAGGTTATAGTGACTGTTCAGGGCATGGAGGGAGACTGTGAGCCCCATCATCTGACTGACCCGGAGAAGCCTGTGTTTGAAAGAGGAGGAGTGGATCTGTTTTTACTGACCACCCCTTACTCACTGGGAGACCTGCAGAGCATCAGACTATGGCATGACAACTCCGGAAATCATCCTGCTTGGTAAGTTGGTGGTAAACAGTTCACAAATGGACCAAACATAAATACATATATACATATAAAAACATATAAATGCACATACATTTAAAAAAAAATCTAAATATTAAAAACTTTCAAGGATTTGAAATTATAATGACCGTTGAATGCATCATAACAGAAAAGAGTTCATTATACAAAATAAAGAACTTTACATCTAAATATCTGCGGAAAACAAAACAAAAAAAAAATAACCTACTCAACCAGTTTGAAATTATTAAACCAGTTTTTTATTATTAATATGCATAATAACAGTATTAACAGTGCTTCTAAGTAAGGGATAATGTACATCCAGTCGGTTGTTATCGCAGAATAAACCCAGACAGGTTTATCAGAAACCTGACAATGTAATGAGTCGCGGTACAACGGAGATGTGGATTCAAGTGCAGTTTATTAAGGCAATTGTCAGGCAGGTGAAAGGTCAAAACAGGGACAGACAGAAGCATGCAGATAATTCAAAAGCATAGTCACAGTACAGGCAAATGGTCAGGACAGGCAGCAAAACAACGTAAACAATAAAACAAAGCAAAGGTCCCAACACGACAAAGAAACCGCTTGGTTATGCTCACTTACAGTTTACAAGACTCAGCAAAGAGTGTGTGTGAATTAAATGTCTTTATAGTCCTGGTAATCAGTCCATCATGAGCTGTGTGTGTGTAATCAGGGCGAATCAGGAACTGGTGCGTGATTGCAAAGATTATGGGAGTTGTAGTTCATATAGTGGCAGATGTGTAGTTCTCGAGCGATCTGCACAGGCTTGATCGCTGGAGATAGTGGCAGACACAAAGGGCAAAGCAAACAAACAAAAAAAGGCTGCCGGATGTAAATTATCTGGTTTATTACATGACTTCTTGCCACAAAACTAAACAATTATACATAAAATATTAATCTGAGCAGCAATAATTTACTATCCACTGAATAAAATCTTTAATCAAAAATCATACACTTTAGGTACACCTGTAACATTTTAATATTATTACTAATGTTCATTACATTTATATAAAGTACAGCTTTGTAAAGATTTGATGATTTGAAGAGCAAGATACATCCTATAAAATTAAACACACTCCTAGACTAAGTTGATTTTTTTGTTTTCTCAGGTTTGTCAGCACAGTAGTGATAAAAGACCTTCAGACTGAGCAGAAGTGGAATTTCCTCTGCAATTCGTGGCTGTCTGTTGATGTGGACGACTGTACTGTTGAAAAGGTGTTTCCTGTAGCTTCAGAGGTGGACATGAAAGGCTTCAGGTGAGCTCACAGTGCTGCTTTCTTAAAGAGCAGGTCATTTAAAGTGTCTTAGTATTATGTTGGAGTCTCCTACAACAGATTTAAATGCATCTACTGTAAGGTCAGAAGGTCAACATTGTATTTATCCTGAAAATGTGTTTGATGTTATTTGGTGGGAGAAACTGAATATTTCAAAGTTTCAAAACAATAGCTTGGCAAAACGATTAACACTTTCAAAGCATTCAAAACACATGTAAATGTGACAAAAGCTTAGGCAAAACAGATTTATTGTATGTGAAAGTACATGCATTTACTAATATGTTTATATAATTTTTACTTTTACTCTTCATATATTTTTTTATTTATCATTAATATTATTATTTTATTTTATTATTTATTTTTTATATGGTTTTACTTTTCTTTTAATATCGTGTGTGTTATTATCATACATTATTATTTTCTATGTTTGAATCTGATTTCTGTTGTACATGTTAAAAGCTACTAAAATCAATAAAAACAGTGTTAAAAAAATAATCTAAAGAACCTTTAGGGCCAAATTTGACTGAAGGTATAACACAATCAGTGATTGCATCATAAACGACGGCATATTCTTTGGGGGGGGGAACAGGAAAAGAAAACTGATACATACATTTTTCATATTTAGCCGGCAGCTAGCTCTCTGCAACTCTCACATGGTCGCCCACTGAAGCTAAGCAGGGCTGCGCCCGGTCAGTACCTGGATGGGAGACCACTTGGGAAAGCTAGGTTGCTGCCGGAAGTGGTGTTAGTGAGGCCAGCTGGGGGCGCCCAACCTGCGGTCTGTGTGGGTCCTAATGCCCCAGTATAGTGACGGGGACGCTATACTGCTCAGTGAGCGCTGTCTTTTGGATGAGACGTTAAACTGAGGTCCCGACTCTCTGTGGTCATTAAAAATCCCAGGATGTTCTTCGAAAAAGAGTAGGGGTTTAACCCCGGCATCCTGGCCAAATCTGCCCACTGGCCTCTGTCCATCATGGCCTCCTAACCCTCCCCATATCATGATTGGCATATCATCACTCTGTCTCCTCTCCACCAATCAGCTGGTGTGTGGTGTGCGGTCTGGCGCAAAATGGCTGCCGTCGCGTCATCCAGGTGGATGCTGCACACTGGTGGTGGATGAGGAGATCCCCCCCATTGTGTAAAGCGCTTTGAGTGCCCAGAAAAGCGCTTTATAAATGTAACGAATTATTATTATTATTATTATTATATGGAAAAAGGGACACCACATCTAAGAGCTGACTAATTAAAAGTATATTTTTATTAAACCAGTTATTTAAAAAAGAGATTTATTTTTATATCTAATATTTTTATTATATTTTTATTCCAAATAAAACAGATATGTGGAGAAAAATAACCATACCCCTCTTAACGTTTGTTTGCTACAAGGGAATGATGCTCAATAAGAAAGCCCCGCCCCCTACTCAATATTCTGTTTTATTTGGAAATTCATTACCATAATAAAAAGTTTCAGCACTGTTGAGTTAATACAAACTTTAAAGGGTCACGAAACACCAAAACACAAGTTTTGAGCTGTTGACAGTCGTATATGTGTCCCACACTGCTATAAACACTATTAGGACACCTATATTTCACAAAAAAGTAAAAACTGGTTGTTTTTGCGTTATTTTGAGCAAATTCGTACTTCCAGTTAGAAACGAATTTTTGAAGCTGCGTCACGTCCATGAGATCTTAGCTCGTATCCCAGCGTGTAGACTGGACGTCTGTGCCTGAGTGTCTAGTATTACGTCTTCGAGTGTGCTGCATTAATGCATGAGTAAAGCTTGGTTCAAACCAATCAGCGTGCTCTATTATGCAACTTCATTAATATTCATTAATGTTACATGTTGTTTTAGACGGCAGACACACCACATTGTGTTGGCAAAACAAGCGAGCAGTGTTGCTTTTTTCCTTTGCTGCAGTGAAGTTTTGTTTTCATTTTCTCTCCGTGAGAGCGCAGCTTGACTCACCTGTGGATCAGTGCATGCAACGCTCGACAACAATAACTTACGTGTCTAGGAACATTGTTTACCCGAGAGCTTTTTTTGTCATCTGCAAATGGAGATCCGGATTCGCTGCTCATCTCCTCTTAATAAAGACGCGGTTCTAGTTGCTGCGGATTGTCCTGTCTCTACAGATTTGGTAAGTGAGCGACCAGTGCTCTTTGTTTATTGAGTTTATTCGTATCGAACTACACCGAGTGTAAACATGTAAGCACCACAACCAAACTATTACCGTCGTGTAGGATTTTCACCGCATTTTGTGACCGGAATAACACACGCGGCATACCTGCCGAGTTTTTTTTTCTCTCATTCGCCGTGCGGTAGTAAACATTGCATGAAAAATACACGCTTCCAGCAGTTCCTCGAATCAAATATCTCGTTGTCGCGAGGGGCATGAATGAATTCCCTGAATGAAAGAGCCAAACTGCAGTTAAAGTCCACCATTTAATAATTTGGCAAATAATTCAATTACAGATGTCCATGTAAACACAGTCACTTTCTCCTCTGTGTGTGTGTGTGTGTGTGTATTTTGCCTCTGAAACTCACTCATGCTCAAATCTCAAATCGACACATCCACACCATCCCTCTTTTGCCTCTCCAACACTCCCACCTAAACAGAGCTGGGCACGCCCCCTTTTCTGACTTTTTCCAAAGTAGAGGTGTGACAACATCTTGCTGAAACACGGGGGTCTCATGGCCCTTTAACAAGGAATATTTAAAAACACAACTACTTGATTTTCTATGTTGCAGCAATGTGTTCTTCTCGAAGACGACGACAGACTTCTGTGACAAGCACCTGTGGTACTCTGTGGTGTGTCGACCGGTCAACAGCAGCTTCACCTGTGTGCAGCGCGTCTCCTGCTGCTTTTCGGTGCTGCTCTGCTCTATGTTGACCAGCATCATGTTTTACGGGATTCCCACTGACCCCTCAGAGCAGACCATGGACATGGGTATGGATAAAAATAGTACTTTAAGGTCTCGTGAGGTGCTTTGAAATGCACATTTTTTTATTTGATGTTTGGCATAATCTCAACTGAAAAATCTCTAAGAGAGGCCGGGACATAGAGTAGCTCCTCCCCTTTGGGGTGGACTCATTTATGTCGAGCACTTTATGCAAATTAATACGAACATATCATATAAAGGCAGCATGGTGACATAGTGGTTAGCGCTGTCGCCTCACAGCAAGAAGGTCGCTGGTTCGAGTCCAAGCTGGGCCAGTTGGCATTTCTGTGTGGAGTTTGCATGTTCTCCCTTTGTTCGTGTGGGTTTCCACCGGGCACTCCGGTTTACCCTACAGTCCAAAGACATGGTTGTAGTAGTGCATGAGTGTGTCTGTGTAAATGTGATAGTGTATGGGTGTTTCCCAGTACTGGCTTACGGCTGGAAGGGCTTCCGTTTGCATAAATCATATACCAGAATAGTTGGTGGTTCATTCCGCTGCATGAATATTATATAAATATGTTTGGACAGAATATTGCTTGCTTTTCATATGTTTTATTTGTCTTTTGTTCTAAAAGGTCAGATTCAGCTGACCTGGAGTCAGGTGATGATTGGCTTCGAGAGCACCCTGCTTGTGTTTCCAATAAACTTGATAATTGTGGGAATATTCAGACGGACGCGTCCACGAAAAAAGACGACAAAGAAAGAAAAGCCACAGAAGAAGTCTGAGCCTCCTCAAACGGACAACGACATCCAGAATGAGTTTGATCAGAACAATTTAACAGAAGATTTCCTCATTAAAGTAAGTCTGATGTATGTTGTTCATTTTTATTTTGATGAAGTGCTGTTTGTTTCAGCAATTTAGCTTGCAGTGGTAAAAGTTTGTGGTAATTGTTTTACCTTGATATAGACACCAAAAATTGCTTGGTTGTCTTAACCCAATGCTTAATCAAGTTGGGTTAATATTATATCAATAAAATGTAACAAAAAACCCAACGTTTTATCCATAATTGACCCATTGGGTAAATAAAACCCAATGTGTAACAGAGGCCAGCTAGTAAGTGCTGTGCAGGTAAACCTCACTCCTCTGACATCTGAAGGTGCTCTTGTGACAGATGCTAAAGGCCATGAACTTTAGCCTCCTTGTTCGAGCAACCGACTCCCATGCGGAAGGTCATCGGTTTGATACCAACTCGGAGCGGGTTGGGTGGCGTAAGACTGGCGGGGTTACACATGCATATACTGTACATTCTCATGCACACACTGCATAAAATGCTTTTCTTACTTAGATTTTTTGTCTTGTTTCTAGTCCAAATATCTAAAAATTCCTAAATCAAGAAGAGTTTTCTAGACAAGCAAAACATATTATCTTGTTTTGAGAAATAATATGCCAATATTAAGTGAGTTTTTCCTTAAAACAAGCAAAATAATCTGCCAATGGGGTATGCAAAATAATCTTACGTCAAAAGAAAAAACAAGATTATTTTGCTTACCCCATTGGCAGATTATTTTGCTTGTTTTAAGGAAAAACTCACTTAATATTGGCATATTATTTCTCAAAACAAGACAGTATGTTTTGCTTGTTAAGAAAATGCTTCATGATATAAGTAATTTTAGATATTTAGACTAGAAACAAGACAAAAAATCTAAGCAAGAAAAGCAGTTTTTGCAGTGCAGTATTTAAATCTTTTTAAAGTATTTAAAGGTGCTAAGAATATTTTATGGTTTTAAAGCAGATTTTTATGCTTCATTGTGAAAAAATAATGCGATTTTAAATAACAAATAATGTTTGTTTGTGGTTTTGCAAAACTGATTTTTTTAACAGCTGTTATTTCAGTCTTAGTCTATTTTAAAAGAATCTTTTCACAGTATTTCTAACATGCTACCGCGCTATTGTCCTCTGATGCAGCAGCCGAATTTAAACCTTTCGAGAAGATTTCAGTGAATTTTATGCATTTGGCAGCATTTTTAGAGCCCTTTTTTGCTTTCTCTGAGCTTTTCGACACCACCTTTTTATGGTCCGTCTCTGACAGTTATCACTTACTGTTTGTTTGACATTCTTGCCAGATCTTAATTACGTCTGCGTAACCGCTGATTGGGTCGGACTGGGTTGGCCAATCTCAAAACCAGCCAGATGTCATGGTTTGGGCCAAATGCTTTACAATTATTATTATTATTATTATTATTATTATCATTATTATCATCATCATCATCATCATATTCACATCTTGCAAGAGATAAATCTGCCTGCATGTAAAAGCAATACATTTTAAAAAATTTAATTTAAAACTGAGCGGCCCACAATGAAAAAATGGTCCAGCCCTTCTGGCATTTGCCAGAATTGCCAGATGGCCAGTTCGCCCTGCACTTATCCCAATGATTGGGTTAAATATGCATATTTGACCCAATGTTGGGCTATTACAACTCAGCATTTTTTAAATGAATACGATGCTGTACATAATGTATCTTTCTTATCACAGTTGAAATTTTACATAATAATTTTTTTAAGTAACATCATAAAAATCTTCTCATTTAAAATGTGTGATCAAATACTAATAATAATACTTAGAATTTATTTGTCTTATAGTGATTTACTGAGGACCTAGTAATAGGCATTATTATCTTTTGTACATATTATATTCATTGTTAGTATAAAAACACAATTAAAGCAGCAATAAGACAAGAATAAGGTGATGCAGTGGCGCAATAGGTAGTGCTGTCCCCTCACAGCAAAAGGTCGTTGGTTCGAGCCTCAAAATGAGTGAGTTTGAGCCAGTTGTACATAAGGAAGCGTGTGTGTGGAGTTTGTGCTCTTCTGTGTGGAGTTTGCATGTTCTCCCTGCATTCGCATGGGTTTCCTCCACACTCCAAAGACATGCGGTAAAGGTGAATTGGGTAGGCTAAATTGTCCATGGTTAATGTGTGTGTGTGTGTGTGTGAATGAGTGTGAATGGGTTTCCCAGTGATGGGTTGCTGCTGGAGGGGCATCTGCTGCGTAAAACTTATGCTGGATAAGTTGGCGGTTCATTCCGCTGTGGCGACCCCTGATTAATAAAGGGACTAAGCTGAAGAGAAAATGAATTAATGAAAGACAAGAATAAAAAGTGGGTCCGTGCACGTTTTGTTCATTTGTTTTCCATTTTCAAACGGAATAAAGGAAATTGAGAAAACGGCCGTTTTTTCGTTTTTCTTTTGCTCACGAGAAAATGAAAAAACGAGATTTTGGCTGGATTTTCGTATTTTGGTTTAGGGTAGGAAAACGGATAAACGACTTTAAAATTCATTTTACACATGTAGGCGGTGCTGAAACGGTCCGTGTACGTTTTGTTCATTTGTTTTCCATTTTCAAACGGAATAAAGGAAATTGAGAAAACGGCGTTTTTTTCAATTTCCTTTATTCCGTTTGAAAATGGAAAACAAATGAATAAAACGTACACGGACCGAAGTGACCATTAAATGCCCTAACAGTAACTCATAATGGCATGTAAATCAGTATCTACGTAAGCTTGTGATTTCTGATTTCTAAACTAAAGTGTTAAATTTGTATCAATTAATTTTATTCTGGAAAAAGTCTTATTTATTTTAGTTTGTTGGAATAAAATTATCTTAGTTTTAATATAAAATAATGATCAATTAAAGCCTTATTAGTGACTGTTATTGGCAATGTAAGTCCCTAACTATGTAAGTGCACTTATTAGTCAATAATAAGATTGTAATTTCTGATTTCAAAACTAAAGTGTTCAAAATGTCTCAATTTCTTTATTTGTTATTATTATTTTGCCTTAACATACATGTCTTATGATATTTCATTAGGACATCCAGAGAATCACGTACCTGTTTGCACATGCCATGAGATGCCCTTTCCCGAAAACTGAGATGATCTCTCGTAAATCAGATGTCAACACTTTGCTGTCGGAGTTGCAGGCCCTCATCGAGCAACAGCACTTAATACACAAAAACAAACCCTCCTCCGTTTTCCCGGCCTACACCTATCATCTGACCAAACAACTTAAAAACGTGGAGGGAGAGGTGAAGCTGCTGGGGCCTTCGGGATTTTCCAGGCCTGGGTGCTTCATTCAGGTTTTACTGCAGGTGCAGGACATGTTAAAAATGCTGGAAAGTCTTGTTTCATCTCTACCTTTCGCTGAGCAGCAAACCAGCAACTCCAAGCCCAAAAAGCACGGCTGCCAAAAGGATCCACCCTGGTGGTTTGTGTATGTGGGTTGGGTTCTGGTCATAGGCACCAGTGTGATTTCAGGTTACTTCACGATGTTGTATGGACTGAAATATGGGAAGGATCGCTCTGTCAGCTGGATAATCTCCAACGTCACAGGCTTCACGCAGAGCCTCTGCTTCACCGAGCCTGTAAAAGTAAAGAAACTAATCACAATATAATATTTGGAAACACAAATCCAGTCATAACAGTAAATTCTTTACAGTTGAGATTTATAAAGTACTGTGCAAAAGTCTTAGCCCCCCGGTTACATTTGTTGCTTTAGTGAGAGTATAATAACATTATAAATGACTTTTCATTCTCTTTATTAAAACACAACCAGAAAATACAGGTTCTAGTGGGAACTTTTGGGTGTGATTATTTAAGAGTTAGAGAAAGATGGAAGCATCAATGAAAAATCCTGGATTTTCTTTCTTGATTATATTTTAGCCAGAACGGTTTGTGGGATTGTGAATGCTGAAAAGTTCCGACTTAATTTGTCATGTAATTCCTACTAGAAAACACCTAATTTGTAATAGTTTTTTCTTTCAGCACGACAAGGATCCCAAACACACTGTAATGTAATCATATTTGAAGAGAAAAACATCTGATGAAATGAAGACAGTCATGAAATGGCCTCCACAAAGTCCAGACCTGAATATTATACAGTATGCAGTATGTATTGGCAGTATAAGATTCACCTGAAGAAGAAAAAAACAACAGAACATGCTAAATCTAAGGAAGAACTCTTTAAAAAGCTGAAAGATGCTTGGTATTACATAGCACATAATTCAGAAAAGATTCAACAAAAAAGTTCAAGCTGTTGCTTTTGGTGCTAAAGTTAAACACACTTTTGATGCTAGTCTTTTGAGTCCAAAATACATTTTGTTCTGAATATTGTTTTCTTTTCGCTTATCTTTTGTTTGTACTGTAAATTAGGCTATAGTTCACCCAAAAATAATGACCCTGCACGTACTACATACCTTTTAGCTGGTGGTGGCCTAAGACTCTTGCATAGTACTGTATTTCTTTAGGACTAAACCATCTTTGTATTGATGTGTGTTTTTTTACAGTAGGACAACATCTGGAAATTTGAAATCAAACCAAAATATTTAGAAAATCACATTTAAAATGGTCCAAATTAAGTTTTTAGCAATGTATATGACTAATCAGAATATTAATTTAATACATGTACAAAATGTATTCATTGAGCATAATGTTTATCATGGCTTTTTCTACAAGTATACTCATGCAACCTACTGAAACATTCCACTTTAAACAAAATAAAATAAATAAATAAGAAAACACAGCTATTTTACAGCTCCCAACAGTTAAGCAGGTGAGGTTTACTATTTTTTAATCTATCCAGTCAATCTCCAGGACTGATGGGGGCAATTTTAGTTTAGCTTAGCATAGATAATTGAATCAGATTAGACCATTAGCATCTCATTCAAAAATGACCAAGGGTTTTTTTAATAGTTTTTTTCCAATTTAAAGCTTGACTCTTTGTAGTTATATCCTGTACTAAGACCGACTGAAAATAAAAAGTTTCTATTTTCTACAATAGTATTTGGATGCAGCATCTCTCAGCCATGCAATGTCAGACACAATGCACTTAATGGAACCAGTGACGTCATTTTGAGGGGTGGGGTGGAGTTAGGTGAGTCCATTAAAAAGCATGGCATACAGCTCAGATTGCATCTGCATCAGGTCTGCATCCAGACCCCTGATATGCCTAGGAACTATAGTCTCATTCAGGCCTAATAATCAAGGGACTTAGCTGCCATATCATGGCTGCAGCAGGCGCAATGATATTAGTTCTGGTCACACTGTAAGAAATCATCGAAATGATTAAAATTCTTTGGTCATTTTAATTGAGATGCTAATGGTCTAATCCAACACAATTATCTATGCTAAGCTAAGCTAAAAGTATTCCCGGAAATCGGCTGAATGGATTAATAAATGGTTTAACTCTAGACGACTTGTAAAATGATTTCTTTAAGGCTGGTTTTGTGCTCCAGGGTCACATTTTATATTCAAAGTGATGTCGTTCTGATCGTAGGATTGTGTATTTCATTTGGCAGGTTGTTTTTATAGGAATTTTCTTTGCATTGGTGATGAAAAAGGTTGAAGCCGAGGATGAAGAAGTTGATACTTTACAAAAGAAAACAACCGCTGGCTCAGGTGACTTCACTTCACTTCATATGTAATGAGTACTAAAAAGTAAGCTTAGTTGGTCTTTGAGGTTCCGTATAAAGAACTTTGTATCTCATAAAGCAGATGTGTTTTCAATTTGTAATTCTACAGATGGTCTCAGTGAAGTGTGTTTTGCTCAGAGAGACTGTACACAGAGCTACTATCAGCCTCCACCTCCCGGCGATATAGAGAAGCTCAGGAGAAACATGATCAAACAGCAGAAAGCACAAGCTCTCGTCATGGAGGTTCTGAGTAAGAAAAACAGCCCATTATTTCAAAACAAATAGCAGAAGCGAACAAGCATTTAAAGACCTCAGTTTGCTTTATGCCAAAAGATGTGTAGCTTTGCTATGGACAAGGACGCAAAGACTAAAAGCTACTCAATGGATAAGACAAATGTTGTCAAGTCTGCCATTAGAAAAAACATCTTTTAGTTAGTTAATTAGTTAGTTAGTTAGTTAGGTCACACTTTACAATAAGGTTCATTAGTTAATGTTAATTAATGCATTTACTAACATGAACAAACAATGAACAATACATCTACTACTGTATTTGTTTATGTTAGTTAACGTTAGTTAATGAAAATACAGTAGTTCATTGTTAGTTCATGTTAACTCATGGTGCATTAACTAATGTTAACAAGCATGGACTTGGATGTTATTAATGCATTAGTAAATGTTCAATTATGATTAATAAATGCTGTACATGTGGTGTTCATGATTAGTTCATGTTAGTAAATGCATTAACTAATGAACCTTATTGTAAAGTGTTACCGTTAGTTAGTTAGTTAGTTAGTTAGTTAGTTAGTTAGTTAGTTAGTTAGTTAGTTAGTTAGTTTTAGTTAGTTAGTTAGTTAGTTAGTTAGTTAGTTAGTAAGTTAGTTAATTAGTTTATTTATATAGCACACTTTTTACAACACAACGGTGCCCAAAGTGCCGAACACAATCAATACTAAAAATAAAATCTACATCACATACAATTAAAACATAAGACAAACCCCTCAACATTAAAAAGGCTCAAATACTAACGAACAAAGATGGCGTTTCAAATGCTTTTTAAAAACAGAAAGAGTTGGAGCATGTCTGATGTGGGGTGGAAGCCCGTTCCAGAGTTTTGGGGCAATAACAGCAAAAGCGCGATCCCCACTTCGCTTACGCCGGGACCTTGGTATAGAAAGAATAAATTCATCAGAAGACCTCAGTAACCTGCCAGGATTATATACATGTAGCAGGTCTGAAAATTAATGGTGCCAGATTGTTTAAGGATTTAAAAACAAAGATTAATAGTAAAATCAATCCGTGACCTAACAGGCAGCCGGCCCAGAGAGGAAAGAACTGGCGATATGTGCTTATACTTACATTTTGTACTAATTGCAATCTATTTAGGGCATTTTGACTAATACCCACATAAAAAAAAAAAATGCAATAGTGAAGTCTTCCCAAAATAAAAGCATGGATCACCTTTTCAAGGTCATTAAAAGAGAGAAACGACTTTACTTTTGCCATAAGTCGTAAATGGGAAAAAAAAACTGGATTTAACAACTGTATTTACTTGTTTGTTAAATTTCAGATCACTATCGAAATGAAATGTTTCTAACAACAGGTTTTTGAAAAGTGGAAAGCTCATCAAAACCTAATTAATGCAGAGGGTTAGGATCGCCAAACCAGATTATATACTTTATATAGACTTATATACTTATATAGATTATATAGACTTATATACTTAAAGCTAAACAACGTTTATTTGAAAAGATATGGAGTCCTTTCATTAGTTACATCAAAGAAGTGGAATTAGCAAGAAGTTGATGAATAATGTTTGATGGATAATGCAGTTCCAGCTTTATAGTTCTGTATTGATACATTCTTTAATACATATTTGCTGTACCTAGTACTCAGTATGATTATAATTGTCATGTTTGAATAGATTACTATTAATGACAAAAAGGGGAGCAGTTTTACTTTTAATTTAATTATTTATTTTTTTGTTGTTTGTTTTTTTGCTTTTAGTTTTTATTATAAATATATATACATCCTCATATTTTGTATAATTTGTAAATGCAACAATGTTATTATTGTTGTAAAATGTTTGTAAATTGTTGTATTTCAATGTGTACAACCTGAAAACGAAAAATAAAAATATTATGGAGAAAAAGAAAAAAAAAGCCCATGTCAGCAATGTTAGCCAATTGTTTTTAACAGTGTTTATTTAGTTTTTAGTTTTATTTAATCGCAAGTATTTAATGATTTTGCTCGAAGAAAAATGGATTATTCAAAAGACATGCAGCTTATTTATCTTTTATAAATAATGAACCATCTGTATCAACTCTTTTCATATTATTGCTGATATGTTAATATTATATATGCTTTGATATATGCTAATATAGCATATGCTATATGATATATGCTAATATATAAATTTTTTAAGATGGGTTTTTGTGAATAACTGTGTGAATGTACAGCGGTTAACAGACCTGTACTTTCCCTGCAGTTTTCCTGGGGTTCTTGTCTATGCTGCTGCTGGTGGCATATGGACAGCAAGATCCAAATGCATTCTACCTCACTCAGCACATCCAGCAGAGCTTCAGCAAAGGCATTTCAGACAGTATGAAGACCAATGATGTGTTTGTCTGGGCCAACACTGTACTTCTCAAAAACCTCTTTGGACAATATCCAGGTACTTGCATTATCTTGACCTGTCCATGAATGTAACAATCTTCTATAAAGAGAGTGTCATTTGAGGTTGATGTGTGTAATGTATTTTTTAGGCTTTATAACAGATGGAAACTCCAAACTTGTCGGTAACGCTCGTATTCGACAAGTGAGGGTGAAGAAAGACACTTGTAAGGTTGCTAAAGTCATGCTTCACACTGTTTCCCAGTGCAACACTCCTTACTCATGGGGAAATGAGGACATGATGTCTTACGGTCCTGGCTGGGAAGAGTTTAATTCTGTGAATGGCTCTGAGGAGGGAATCACAGCATGGCAATATCAAAGCCAGTCCACACTCAAAGCACTGCCTGTTTGGGGTTTAACTGCACTGTATAGAGGAGGAGGGTATGTTATGGACCTTGGTCCTGACAAGCAAAATGCTACCATGTGAGTAAACGCATAAATAAAACCTCTGTTTGATGCATTGCATAATGGCTTAATTATAATATATAATGCTATATATATATATATATATATATATATATATATATATATATATATATATATATATATATGTGTGTGTGTGTGTGTGTGTGTGTGTGTGTGTGTGTGTGTGTGTGTGTGTGTGTGTGTGTGTGTGTGATTGGCTGATAGCCGTGTTATATTCTGCAATAACAGCACTCGTACAGCCTCTTTACTCTTGTGTATTACTCCGCCCACATAGTGTGCCAAGCAGAGGAATAAACTCACTACAGTTTGACAAATATTGCAGCTGTTGGACAACAAAATGTATTTTTGAGGCTTTTTTTAGTCAAGAAATTTGTTGTTTAGATTGCAACTATGCAGTTTATTAATAAGAATAGTGCCTATTTTTATATATCTTGAATTTTTTTAATGCAGCGCAATGACATCCATCAGCCTGTTATTGAGCAAAGCAAAAACAGTTGACGTTGTCCATCCACAAGATGGCGACAGAGATTGTATAATAAGCCTTTAGAGGAGAAAAGATTGACGCATTTTCAATTTCATTCGAGAACCAGAAAGAACTGTTGTATAAAATATATATTCATATAAACTAAAGATAAAAATAAGATGGGGCAGCATTTGAACAAACCAAATTTAAAGATGTTATGAAGACCCGCAACCAAAAATGTCATCATTTGCATGTAATTTAATGTTATTCAATTTCTATGTATTTTATTAATGAAGTTAAGCCTCTGCAATCAGTTCACTTATCTATAAGTATTTTTTTACAAATATTTTATTTACATAAAAAGCTATTATTTTTTGTAAAGTATAAGTATTAACAGAATGATGTCTCCCTTTAACCAACAGGAAGCTTCAGTATCTGTTTAACTCCACCTGGTTGGATGAGTACACAAGGGCGGTTTTTGTAGAGTTTACCGTGTACAATGCTAATGTCGATCTCTTCTGCATTGTCACGCTGATATTAGAGAGCAGTGCAGTGGGTGAGGCAAAACAATAATCATTCTCATTCATACAAAACCTTCCTGTTTCATGGCATATCTGAGCTGGTGCTTCTGATTTTTCCAGGTGCATTTCAGTTTCGCAGTGTGTTGCAGAATGTCAGTCTGTACAGCTCTGTGGGCAGCTTTATGTCCTTTCTCATGGCCTCGAGGGTTATTTACTTCCTCTTCGTTGTCTACTACATGTTTTTGCAGGTCAGTCTCTTGTTTATTTGCATCATATTAAGTTATGTAATTAATCTCTTGTGGCTTTCGTGCGATTCTTTCTTCATTTTTAACATACTTTCCGTATTAAAGCGCACATGTTTTGGTGTTGAACAGGGCAAGCTGCTGAAGAGGCAGAAATGGGCGTATTTCAGAAACAAGTGGAATCTGTTAGACATGGCCATCATCATTTTAAGCTGGAGTTCATTGTCACTGTTCATCCAGAAAACCGTACAGGGTAACATAGACATCCAATACTACCAGAAACACAAAAATCAGTAAGTATGAGGAGTGAGTGGGTAGTTTTGACAAATATGAAATAAAAATATCCTTTTTCTTGTTGAAATAATTAGTTAAACAGATGTATACACTTGCCGGCCACTTTATTAGGTACACCTTACTAGTGTACCTAATAAGTGTACCTTAATCCTTTGTGGCATGGATTCAGCAAGGTACTGGAAATATTCCTCAGGGATGTTGCTCAATATTGACATGATAGCATGACGCAGTTGCTGCAGATTTATCGGCAGGACATCCAAGAAGTGAATCTCCCGCTTCACCAAATCCCAAAGGTGCTCTATTGGATTGAGCTCATTGGATTGAGCTATTGGACTGAGACCATTTGAGTACAGTGAACTCATTGTCATGTTCAAGAAACCAGTCTGAAATGATTCGCACTTTATGACATGGTGCATTATCCTGCTTATCCTCAGAAGATGGGTACACTGTGGCCATAAAGGGATGGGCATGGTCAGCTTCAATACTCAGGTAGGCTGTGGCGGTACTAATGGGCCCAAAGTGTGCCTAGAAATTATCCACCAGACCATTACACCACCACCACCACCAGCTTGAACCGTTAACAAAAGGCAGGATTGATCCATGCTTTCATGTTGTTGACGCCAAATTCTGACCCTACCCAAATGTTGCAACAGAAATCGAGACTTATCAGACCAGGCTACGTTTTTCCAATCTTCTATTGTCCAATTTTGGTGAGCCTGCATGTGCGAATTGTAGCCGCAGTTTCCTGTTCTTAGCTGACAGGAGTGGCACCCGGTGTGGTCTTCTGCTGCTGTAGTCCATCTGCTTCAAGGTTTGACATGTTGTGTGTTCAGCCACATTCAAAATCACTTTAATGACCTTCCCCATTCTGATGCTCGGTTTGAACTGCAGCAGGTCGTCTTGACCATGTCTACATGCCTAAATGCATTGAGTTACTGCCATGTGATTGGCTGATTAGAAATGTATGTTAACGAGCAGTTAGACAAGTGTACCTAATAAAGTGGCCGGTAAGTTTATATATTAGCACTGTCACTGCACAGCAAGAATCCAATGGTTCAGAGTCCAGAATGGTCAGTTGGCATTTCTGTGTGGAGTTTGAATTTTCTCCCCGTGTTTGAGAAGGGTTTCCTTTGCGTGCTTTAGTTTCCATATAGTGATTCCCAAATTTAGTCTTGTATTTCATTGCAACCAATACAACAAACATTATTTTATGTGTTCCTCATGATTTGAATTGTTTGTTTGTTTGTCTTTTGAAAATAAACACCTGTTGCCATTTAAAATAATGTTTAAATAATGATGAAACAGGTGATTGTAATTATGATTTAAGAATCGCCAGTTTGCCAATAAATACCCAAAAATGTTTCATGCATAGGAACTTGATACATTATTGTCACTAAAACCATCGCTGCACCTAAAATGGCATAATTCCATACTTTATAGTATGTTGAAAACCGTATGCGAGCCGAGTAGTATGTCCGAAAGCTTAGTATTTGAAAAACAGCATGCAAGAAAAACCCAGATGACCTACTAATTCCAGCCAGTTGCATTTCTACCATCACACATGACAAAGGTGAATATAAATACACTCAAAAATATTGTGTGCTGTTTAATAAAATAGCCACAGTTAAAATTAGGCCTGAGGTATTTAATTAATGGTTTTACAATTTTCTTTTTCATTTATAAGAGCTAAACTTTATAAGGCTATGCTTGAGACCGTCAGTTTTGAGATTAGGCTCGAAAATGTAAAAAATATTATAAAAGCAGTTTCTTTTTTTATCGTGGAGAAATCGATATGCAACGTCACGTCAACAACACAAATGTTTTCTTTAAATGTAGATAGATAAATTGAAGATGGTAAAAATGGTATTGTTCTGCAGGTTTCCCAGTTTTCATGACACCGCTGCCGTGGATGCTACGCTGAGATACGTGATGGCGTTTTTGGTTCTTCTGGGCTGTGTGAAGCTCTGGCATCTGCTAAGACTCAGTCCTAAACTGTACGTCATCGCCTCGTCACTGCAGCGCGCCTGGGACGACATGTCCACCCTCACTGTGGTCATCTTCATTATCCTCCTGGCCTATTCTCTTGCTGTAAGGCCCAACTACTTTACTGTTGGCAAACGTAATCCCACAGAAAATACTGACCTGCACTATATTTTACATATTTTTTGGCATAAAAAAATCACTCAATCAAGAATCCCATAATCAAGAATTATGTGCATTGCTTAGCAGTTTTGTTATTCATGACCAAAACAGTTAAAAATATATATATTAATTGGATTTACTCATTTCTTTTAAGGTAAGTGATTGCAATCAATTTATATTTGCTGACTTTAAACAAATTGAATTTAGTAATGTTCAACTTAATTTGTTTAAATTCAGCTCATATAAACTGTTTTGCAAACACGTCACTTAAAAAAATGAGTATATCCGATTATTCCTTTTTTTCTGTGTATATTATCCTTTAATCACCAAAATAAAAAGGTCAAAGGCATATTTCCCATCTTCCTGTGAGCCAGCTTACAACAATTCTTTCAATTCTAAGCCAATTTGACATGCATGACATCACCTTATGCTCAATTTTGATGTTAAGATGGCGCCGAGCATGGCCGCCGTGTTGCGAGCTCCTCTAAGCTTGTCACTCATCATAGCACAAGTGCAGCTGCTGATGATGTGACAATAGAATGATTTAATTTGATTTAAAAATGGATTATGTCCAAATACAGAAGAAATTTTATCTGTGGGGGTGTTTTACTTCATCTAAACAGAAATTCATTTAGAGCAAAATTTGTACACTTGTACTGATGATTTTTTTTAGTCATTAAACTTGATCTTCAGTATTTTCTCAGATTCTCCACAGTAGCTTCTACTGCTCCTTTTGGTTTTTAGTCTATAATAGGAAGAATGTTTTGGCCATAATATGGATCCCAGTTGTAAGAGCAACAAATAATAACTTGACTTCTAGTTGATCATGTGGAAAAGTGGCAGAAGGTCGATTTTTCTGATGAATCATCTGTTGAGCTGCATCTCAATCATCACAAATACTGCAGAAGACCTACTGGAACCTGCATGAAGCCAAGGTTCTCACAGAACTCAGTCAAGTTTGGTAAGGGGAAAAATTATGGTTTGGATTTATATTTAGTAAGGGGGTGTGCGAGAGATCTGCAGTGTGGATGGCAGCATCAACAGCCTGAGGTATCAAAACATTTGTGCTGCCCATTACATTACAAACCACAGGAGAGGGCAAATTCTTCAGCAGGATCGCGCTCCTTCTCATACTTCAGCCTCCACATCAAAGTTCCTGAAAGAAAAGAAGGTCAAGGTGCTCCAGGATTGGCCAGCCTAGTCACCAGACATGCACATTATAGAGCAAGTCTGGGGTAAGATGAAGCGTTGAAGATGAATCCAAAGAATCTTGACCTCTGGGAGTCCTGCAAGAACGCTTTCTTTGCCATTCCAGATGACTTTATTAAAAAGTGATTTGACCAGAGATGTATGGATGCAGTCCTCCAAGCTCATAGGAGACATGTTCAATATTAACTCTTTTTCCACTGCACCATGACTTTATATTCTATACTGGACAATATTTCTGTTAAGTAGCAAAACTTTTGTCTAAGCAAAGTTAGACCTTACTGTCCTAATTAAATAATTAAAAATCAAGGCATGATCATATTTTGTTTTGGTAAAATAAGTGTAATAGCGGCCTTTGCCTTTCATATAAGCCACTTCTGATACCAAGTGATCAACTAGAAGCCTATATATATACTATACACTATAGTGACTGTTAAGTTTTTTGACTGTGCATAGCTATGAAAACTATAGCTCAATTTCTCTGAATTCTAGATTTATAGTGTTATACGTGTTTGGGTAAAACCTTTTTTATTATTATTCTTTAAGCTATAGATTAACTTATTTCCAAATTTAAAATAAATCATTACAGATAAGTAAACTTGTCCACTGATGTCAGAAAATCAATCAATAAGTCAATCAATCAAAAAAAAAAAAAAAAAAAATATATATATATATATATATATATATATATATATATATATATATATATATATATATATATATATATATATATATATATATATTTGGAAAAATAGCTGCAGCTTATATGGCACTTGTTAAACGGCTGCCCCATAGACATAGATATTGTAGCTTCATTTTATTTTATCTTATTAATATGATTGATTTCATTTTCATTAGTGCAATCTCATATTCGGATGGGAGCTATACACATACAGAACTCTGCCGGACGCTTTTACTGCGATCTTCAGTTTGCAGATAGGCATCTTCAATTACGATGAGGTACGTAAAACATCATGAATGACCAGACTGGGAAAGCTTTTGCTTCATTGCCGCTGTCATGTTACCTGTACAGGTGATGAATTCCAACCCTGCTCTTGGCGCTGTCATCATTTCCTCTTGCGTCCTCATCGCTACATTTGTGGTACTGTCCCTCTTCATCTCCATCATCCTAATGGCAGTTACTGAGGAACGGGAGAATCACCAGGTCACTTTTACATTTTACATTTGCAACTATTTTGAAGGCCCTGTTCAGACAATCTTTTGACTAAAGCAGCTTAAAGGGTTAGCCATTCCAACTCCCTGAGACACTTGTTTACCTTCCAATTACCTTCCAAGCACAAATTAAGATATATTATGGGATGTTGATCTCTGCTGTGTCCACTTTTGATGTTGAAATTTCAACTCAGCAGTTTAACAAAGTGACTTTTATTGACATTTTAGTAGTTTGTGACAAGATTTTGTTGACAAGAAATAATATATAGAGAATTAAGTTAGTTAAATAACAGAAAATGTACCGGCAGCTTATTACCAGGTTTTTTGCAGCATAATATACAACAACAACCGTATTAAAAATGTTCAGAAAAGTCACTTTTTCAGTTTTCAAGGTTGGAAGAAAGACAGAGGTTCAATAATGCAATTCAAAAACAAAAATAAATGGGGTGGGGAAAAACTTGAATTACGAAATATGGAAAATCTCATAATTGTAGTGCAGAAAAGAAAACAAAACAAAAAAAAGACAGTCAAACATTCCATACACTATATACACTCACCGGCCACTTACTAGTACTGGGTTGGACCCCCTTTTGCCTTCACAACTGCCTTAATCCTTAATGGTATAGATTCAACAAGGGACTGGAAAACTTCCTCAGAGATTTTGGTCCATATAGACATGATAGCATCACACAGTTGCTGCAGATTTGTCGGCTGCACATTCATGATGTGAATCTCCCGTTACACCAAATCCCAAAGGTGCTCGATTGGATAGAGCTCTGGTGACTGTGGAGGCCATCTGAGTACAGCGAACTTATTATCATGTTCAACAAACCAGTCTGAGATGATTTGCGCTTTATGAGAGGGCGCGTTATCCTGCTGGAAGTAGCTATCAGAAAATGGGTGCACTGTAATTATATGGTCAGCAACAATACTCAGGCTGTGGCGTTGACATGATTCTCAATTGGTACTAATGGGCTCAAAGTGTGCCAAGAAAACATCCCCCACACCATTACACCACCACCACCAGCAGCCTGATACAAGGCAGGATGAATCCATGCTTTCATGTTGTCGATGCAATATTCTAACCCTGTGCAAATAGTAGCCTCAGTTTCCTGTTCTTGGCTGACAGGAGTTGCACCCGGTGTGGTCTTCTGCTGCTTTAGCCCATCTGCCTCAAGTTTAAATGCGTTGTTTGTTCAGAGATCTTCTGCATACTTTGGTTGTAACGAGTGGTTGTTTGAGTTACTGTTGCCTTTCTGTTCATCATGGCAGCATTTATTAAATGTAAAAAAAAATGTAAAATTGTTAAGTATTTATTTATTACTTATTGTATGTAGTTTCAAATGACATTATTAGTCCAGTCATTATTGCTTTTATTACTATTACCAATAATAATAATAATACAAATTAAAGTGGTTTATGAAGGACCATGTGACTGAAGAATGGAGTAATGAAGCTGTAAAATCATCATTATAATTACTGAATAAATGATTAAATTAAATAATAAACTACTTTTGAACAGTTATTTTATAGTGCAATAACGTTTCACAATTTTACAATTGATACTGTATTTTGCAGCCTTGGTGAGCAGAAAAAGCTTATTTTAAAACATTTAAAAGCCTACTGACCCCAAACTTTTGACTAGTAGTGTACTCACTGATGATCAAGGTGATTGGTAGTACTCAAGTGAGCCTGCGTTATTAGTTTATGAGTAATCTAGGAATAACATACCTTGGAATGTCGTAAATCAGAATCAATTATTCCAGACAGCCATGTAATATGGAATTATAACTTAGTTTGTTGACTATTGGGAGAACTGATCTTACTTTTCTCATACGCAGCCTTCAGAGGAAGAGGAAACCGTGGAACTGGTAATGATGAAGATAATGAGCTTTTTTGGAATCAAAAGCAAGAAAAAAGAAGAAACCGATCATAATCCCGGTCATTGACGTGCTAATACAAGAAGACTCCATCATCTAGTGTCTTATCCTAATATATTTACTTTGTAAACATCAAGAAATTAAAATGTATGCATGATATCTGCACATATTACCTTTCTTCTAAAATGCTTAATGCAGTTTTGTGTAAGCTTTCATTTCATTTGTGGGAAAAATCAAAACTACCATATTTATTATAAAGCCGATCTTTTTATTTCTGATTTCGCTGAAAACTAGACATGTTTTGCAGATGTGCTTTGGTTACTGTACACTTTGCATGTAGTGAACGAAATAAAACAGGTTAAGCTGCATGAGTTTGTTTGACATTGGTTTTTATAATAATAATAAAAAAAAAATCTCATCAGTGTAAATACAAGGATGCGGCTGCAGTTGGACTTTGCTTTAACACCTGTCTTGATGGTCTAATAATGGTGATTATAATGTTGAATACATCAACCTTGGTCAAAACAGAAACATCAACCATCAGAGGGAGATCTGAATGAATCGCAAAACAGAAAACGAGTCCTTTATATCAAAAAGACAGACACAACGGCTGATTTAGATAGATTTTTTGTTTTAAACAAGAGAAGCAAACAAACGCAGACTTCCTCGTTATTCAGCCAAGTTTGTGTAAGCCCAAGTTCATGCCAGTTTATTTCTTATCCTTTTTGTCTTCTTTCTTGGCTGAAGCGTCCTTTTCCTTGTCTTTGTCCTTGTCTTTATCCTTCTCATCCTTCTTTTCTTTCTTGCTGTCGTCTTTCTCCTGGCCTTCCTTCTTCTCAGCGTCGCGGTTGGCGATTTTGTTATTGATGAGATTGTGGAGCGCCACTACGGAGCGGATGAGCGAGGCCAGGTAAACCACCAGCATCTGATCGTTGGTTTTGAGATAGAAGGCCTTGACGAACTCCTGCAGGTTGACGTCAGGCAGCAGGTTGAACACGTCCTGGAGCTGGTAGATGATCTGGTGGTTGATGGGTAGTTTGCCGGTTGCAACTTTCTCCAGGTAACTCTTGATATCCAGAAGTTTGGAGTTGAGGCCCTTCAGACCATGCACCTGATTGGTGATGCGCTGCGACAAAGTGCCAACCGTCGTGTCCTTGATATCGCTGGAAGAAATCATCATTTGTTTAACTCGGCGTTTCTCAAACTACTTCTGCCAATCACCCCTTTAAAAGTTATGAAGGATTCCCAATCAGCTAAACAAAACGCTAATAAACTAGGGTTTGAATTAGAACCATTCAAACTGACTGAAATAGCACTACTTTTTAGGAAAAATGCTATCAAATAACACTTCAAATGTTTAAGTATAATAATGTAGCTAAGGCACCGTTTACACCAATACGCTTTAGTTTTAAAACATAACTTTTGCTATATTTACGCCTTCCATCCATTTTTACTATCAATACACTGTCTGCGCAATAGCCTAGTGGTTAGCACGTTGACATATGGTGCAGTAGCACGTCAGAGCATCCCGTGTTCGAATCCCAGCTCAAGTACATTTCCCTACCCCATCCCCCCCGACCCCCCACCCCCCTCTCTCCAACTTGCTTCCTGTCTAAATATTGTCCTATCTAATAAGGGCAAAAAGGCCAAAAATAAAATCTTTGAAAAAATAAATAAATAAAAAACTATCAATACACTATTGGTGTAGGTGGTTACATAAATTAAAAATATTAACTTTGCACTCAGCCAAAACAAGTTACTTGAGAACAAGTAGCCTAATAGATTCAAAAGTCAAAAGAGCCATTAGATAGAGACTAGATGAATTAAATATCACGTTTAACAACTATAACGAGATGAGATCCAGCGGATGATCCTTGATGAACTGTATGACATGCGCTGCTC